>NC_048894.1:151571596-151640770 GCF_011077185.1 Oxyura jamaicensis | reverse complement strand
GGGGAGGGGAGGGGAGGGGAAAAATAATTCTAAGTTCTTACATAAAAAAGAGAGGGAGAAGAAGGAGAAAGGGCAAAGAGAATGAAGGAGGAGGAAAAGAAGGAAGGAAAGAATGAAAAAAATGATAGAAAAAGGTTACAGGTGAACAACAACAGAAATGTGCAGTTTGAATTTCTTCTAACAACAACAATTAAGGTAGACTCCTCCAAGAGAAAAAAAAAAGACAATGACAGTTAAGACTGAAATTTGGACTCAATCCAGGAACAGAATTGACTTTGTCAGTCCTGTCCTATTCTGACCTTTCAATTTTCCAAGGGTAATTAAACACACCGGCTTCATTTTGGATTTTGCTCTAAGTACTGATTCACCTCCATTGACAAGGGAAAGAGCTACACAGGAGACGTCCAAACTGGCTGCCCAAAAAGCCATGTCCTTATTGGTCTTATTTTATGAGAACATAAAGTAATTAGCAATAAAAATACCCTGCAAGAACTGTGTATGCCATTAGGATTGAGTAATTTGGTCTTTATCCCATGTAGCAGCTACCACAAGATGCACTAAGTGACCAAAGCCCATATACCTCATTATAATAAATACTTTATAGACCACATCGCAGCCCAGATCACCTTCTATGACATTGTTTTTGAAGCCACTGGCAGTGGACAGGGTGATTTCAGTGACTGGTAGTTGGAAAGAAAATCTTGCACTACCATGTTAAGATGAATCCATAACAAAAACAACCAAATGTTTTCATTTGATCTGCATCAAGTGTCAACACCGCAATAAATTGGTGACACTACTTCAATTTCTGTAGGTTAGCGGACAAAACACCAATTCTTCCCCAGTTTGGGGACCGATTCAACGTCTTTCACCCATTTCTGAGAAAACTGTGACAGTGGGCATCCTGCTCTGTTTGTTTCATGGAGAAGCAGAAGACTGCTATTTAAGGCTGCAAATCTGGCATTTTCCTAATTGCTGAATTTCACAGCTTTGCATTTCTTGCTAGATCACTGCTATGTAAGGTGAGCAAAGGTAACCATGCTGCTGATATTTGCAGTAGTAATTCATCTCCCTCCTTTCAGGACCGTTCCCATGTACATAAGTACCCTTTAACTGTGATGTCTGAAGCCAGCTCCTTATCCATTCTTATGTGGCAGTGAGTGACACAACATCAGAGAAAGCTTACGAACTATGAAATTTATTAGACAGCAGAGAGGAGTCCTGTGGGGGAAGTATTGGTACAAAGCTCCATCTTAGGAGATTTTAGGGCTATAATGGATAAAATTTCATGGGGAAAAATATAGTGTCAAGTTATAGTCCTGCAATGATGGGAATTGTGGGGGTATTTAAAACTATATTTTCTTCCCCTCAAATAGGGCAGGGAATTGGAAGAGTTTTCCTGACTCATCAAGTAGGGTACCCTGCCATCAAACTATATAATTCTGTTCATTAATTAATTGTGTACGCTATCTTTAAATCATTCAGGACTCGCACCAGTCCCCCCCACAAGAAGGATGTGGAGGGGTCAGAGTGATCAAAGCGTCTGGGTCATTCATTCAAGCACCTCCACAGACAAGAGTAGAAGACCATGTTTAATCCTCTTAAAAATGGGTTGTGATTGTTCAGACCAGAGGCTCAAGCACAACCTGAAGTGATGCTGGCCATGCCATTTTCAGTTGTGCAAATTCAACATGCCTAATGCAACTGAACACCTAGACTTCTAGGAAAAAGTGATGCTATTTTTTTTTCAAAAGTAATAGATCTATTTGGACAATTATAGCTTGTTTGAAGCAAACTTGTGACCGGGAGACTATCCTAGAGATTTGCTGTCCTCCTGGCTAAAAACTCTCTTTTTTGGTTTTCAACTTCAATTTATTCTTTTTAGTTTGTTTGTTTTGTTCTGTTATGTTCTTTGGCCAAAATTTTCCTTTAGCAAAAACCACTCTTCCTCTTCTGGATTAACCCAGCCCAGTCCCCACTTATAGATCACAATCATACTCTCTTATCCTTAATTATGTTTTTGTTTGTTTGTTTGTTTGTTTGTTTGTTTTAAAAAAAAGCCAAGTTGTCTTGGTGTAGGACAGGCTCTTCCATTTCCCAGACACTGTTAGGGAGAAAGCAATGAACAGATAATGATTGTTCATTGTCTCCTTAAAAACGAGAATTAGTGGTATTAGAAGAAATAACAAGGAACAATATCAAAAGAAGTAAATAGTGATGTTTTTCCCACATTTTGTTATTGCAGAAGTCCCTGCTGCTGCAGAGATGCTGAAAGTTCACACTTGTTCAGAAAGCAAATTACAATCAAAGTGGGCAAAAATATTATGAGAAGATATACAGCAGAGGAAAATGTTACCTAAAGATATTAAAAGCAAAAATGCTGATTCTTGCTCAGGAAGATTTCAATTTCAATTTCAATTTGCCGAAGATTGACAGTGTTTTGGGGAACTATTCTGCATGCTTATACTGTCTTACAGTTTTTGTTAAGCTTTTAGTCTTGGTCACCATTAGAGGCAGGACATTGTACTTCATATACCTTTGCTATGAGCCTTTATAGCTTTTATTTTCATCTTAGCTGATAGTATATCACTGAATCCAGCCCAATTTGAGTGCAAGGTTCTTGCAGAAGTGCAGCTACAATGGCAGTCACTACTCCAGATGAGTCTTCACAGAATCTAATACAAAGGCATTAAACTCTTCACTATCCCTACAGAAAATGTCTTCATTTTGACTAAAAGTTTTCCTGTGATCAGTCGCTACATCTACCTCTTTCTCCTTGCATGTCATGTCCCTGGCCATTGCAGAACCCCTTATTGCCAGGAAGTCTGTGACTTTGCATTTTAAACTGCCCAATTTCACCCCTACTGTTGCTTTTCAGGTGCTTGTGATCTTCTTGGTCTCCCTGTATGATATTTCGATCCTTCTTTGAACTGATCATAGCTACCACTTTTGTGCGATCAGAGGATGTTAATCTCTGATTTGTATGACGCTCTCTCATTATCCTCATGAGGGCTGCCAGGGTGATGGTGTGCACCATCACTCACACCCTCTGTCAACTTGCTCAGACTTAACATAGGCAATAAGCAACTTTGTATTTCATTGGAAAATTATAATTAGTCAGAAGTACAAGCCTGTGACAGCAACAATTAGGTTTCTCTGAAGCATATGGTAGGAGAAATTGCTCTGATCTGGGGAATCCCCATCCATTTCCTGAAGACAAAGTTGATGTTTTAACCTAGGCTTCTTATATCAGAGAGAAATACTATTTTTCTCAGGGTTTTCTTTGTACTTTTTGTGATTTTTCTTTCTTCATATTGCTAGTGTTATCTTCATGAAAGTCAGTTGTAATTTTAGAATTTCATAGAACAACAATAAAAATTTTTCACATGATTTTACTAGTTCTTAAACAAATTGAAGTGGGATTTTTCATTACTGCACATATAAAGATGCCTTCTTAAAAGCAAACCAACTGTGGCTTATTTTAGTGTATTTGTATAGTTTTTAAGGCACCCTCTACCCAGGCTTCCAACTGATTTCCAGTCTCTTCTTTGTGAACCTGGAGGCCAGTAATGAGAAGAATATTTCAGTGGTCAATATTAGGTCCAGGCCCATGCAAAATTGTCATTAATGATCTGGACAATGGGATGGAGTGTGCCCTCAGTAAATTCACAGATAGCATGAAACTGGGGAGAATGACTTATTCACCAGAGGGGCATGCTGCCATCCAGAGAGACTTTGACAGGTTGGAGACGTGGCCAGACAGGAGTATCATGAAGTTCAACAAGGAGAAGTCCAAAGTCCTGCACCTGAGAATGAACAACCCCAGGCATCAGTACATGCTGGGGGCCACCCAGCAGCTCTTCAGAGAAGGACCTGGGAGTCCTGATAGACACCACGTTGAACTTGAGTCAGCAATGTGCTCTTGGTGCTAAGAAAGCTAACAGTATTCTTGGCTGCTTTAGGCAACATATCACCAGCAGGTCAGGACAGGTGATCCTTCTGCTCTGCTCAGCACTGGTGAGGCCGCACCTGGAGTGCTGTGTCTGGTTCTGGGCCTCCCAGTACGAGAGAGGCCTGGACATGCAGGAAAGAGTCCAGCAGAGGGCCACTAAGGTGATAAAGGGACTGGAGCACCTCTTCACTCTACAGGTACCTGAAGGGAGGCTGTAGCGAGGTGGGGGTTGGTCTATTCTCCCACGTGCCTGGTGACAGGACGAGGGGGGATGGGCTAAAGTTGCGCCAGGGGAGGTTTAGGTTGGATATTAGGAAGAACTTCTTTACTGAATGGGTTGTTAGTCACTGGAATAAGCTGCCCAGGGAAGTGGTGGAGTCACCATCCCTGGAGGTCTTTAAAAGACGTTTAGATGTAGAGCTCAGGGATATGGTTTAGTGGAAGATTTGTTAGCATTAGGTCGGAGGTTGGACTCGGTGATCATGGAGGTCTCTTCCAACCTAGACGATTGTGATTCTGTGATTCTGTGAGGAGAGGCTGAGAGAGTTGGGAATGTTCGGCCTGGATGAGAGGAGGCTCTGAGGGGATCTTATCAATGTCTATAAATACTTGCAGGTTGGTTGAAAAGGGGATGGTGCCAGGCTCTTCTCAGTGGTGCCCAGTGCCAGGACATGAAGTAATGGACACAGACTGGAACACAAGAGGTTTTAAGTAAATATCAGGAAGCACTTCTGTGCTGTGCCGGTGACAGAGCACTGACACAGGTTACCCAGAGAGCATGTAGTGTCTGAGTCCTTGGAGACATTTACAAGCTGCCTGGACGTGGGTCTCAGCAACCTGCTCTGAGTGGCCCTGTTTGAGCAGGAGAGTTGGACCAGAAGGCTTCCAGAGGTCCCTTCCAACCTCAACCATTCTGTGATCTGCAGCTGTAATAACATTCTAACTTTCCCATGCTTTCCCACTGTATCCTTCAAAACTATCATAAATCAAATGCTTGAACTACTTTTAGCTCCCAAGAATTCATTGAAAAATGACAAGTTAAGCCTAATCAGTCACTCTTTGTTCCTCAGAGGCCTCAGGCTGTTGTTAAGTAATATCCCTTGTCACACTCTAGCCCAACAAGCTGGGGAAAAGAAAAATAGGAATAGTTTTTATCACTACAAAGATAAATAAAATAGTTTTTATCACTATAAAGATAAACAAAACTTGTTCTAACACTACTCTAATTGACTTTGGAGTCTAACACAAACCTTGGACTAATCTCTCTCAGGGCAAGCACAACAACCAAAGCAATTATTAGACTACCAGCCCACTAGCCCAGGCTTAAATCCACACACAGGTTTCCATCTGAACAATAAATAACTTTTTTTTTTTTTTTTTTTTTTAAAGTAAAGAAAAAAGCTGGGCACCATTGTCTTCAATCAGCTTCTATCCCTCATCAGCTTTACAGCATTGGAGAAATACGGGACAAGGGCTGTCTGTACCATGATGTTAAGCAGGTGGAAGGCAAAACCTATGCTTTCAAGGGCCATTGTCCTTTTAGCCAGAGTATCAGCATTAAGAATGTAAGACTTGGTATCACTTGCAGGAGTTCAAAGATTTTTCCTTTATTCCCGCAGAGTTTTTTTAAAGTGTGCTTTGCTTGCCATGTAAGTGTTTTCACTCTGGATTTATTGCTTATGTTATCTGGCTATGTAGTGTTAGCTGCTGATTTTTGCAATTTGAGTTTCTTATGTTGTTAAAGCAGCCACAAATTGTTGCGCAGTAGGCTATACCAGCAAATGTAAAATGTGATATTTCAGTTACACTAGGATTGGTAGTAATGAGACTATACATTTTAAAAGAGTAATATTAACTTTTAATCCTCATAAAACCCTTTGAAGAAGATTCACTAAACTGAATAACATCATCTCCTGTTGCAATGAGGCATCTTAGATATTTGCTCTCTTCTGAAATCAATTTGAGATCTAAATATTTCAACGGACCAAACTGCAAATTCCAGTTTCTCAAAACCATTAGCCATTTCTAACTGCTGCTTACATATATGGGCCCTCAGATGGACAGTCATGAGGGATGTGAGAGTAGGGGAATATGTACAATATTTTCTTCTTTGCCTTCTACCACAGTATTCATTCATTCTAGGGCCTTGAAAGAGGCTCCTAACATATAATCATTGTTTGCTTTTATATCTGAGACTGGCTCAATCAGCTCACTTGAATATGAAAAGCTCTCACAACAAGAGACAGCTTACCTTAAAGGCATCCACAGTTATGGGGATGAAGTGGAATCCAACCTGAATTTGCTAGAGGCCTTTCAGTAGGGATGGGCATCAGCATGCTCTGTAGTGCTGTGTTTTCCCATGAGATGGGAAAGAGCCCTTCTCTATTGATGAACTGGGACCTAACTTTGATCATAAAGACAGTTGCTAAGTTCTGAGGCTCCCTCCAGCCACAGCACAGCAGGCGCTGCTCTTTGTACTTTACTTGCTATGACACTGCCCGAGCAAAAGATGTATGAACATAACTCTAGTGTGTATGATAATGCCCTATCGATTACAAGAACCTCTGAGGTAGCTCCATTTTACACTGATCAGAGAGATCAAAGCCAGTTTTTGAACCAGTGAAGCATTGCCTCCATTTCCAAAGCTCTTGATTGACATCTCATTCATGAAAATTAGTTCATCCACCTAGGTGAAATTTGCTGAAGACACAGATGCGTAGGCGCATGGATATGTCTAACCAGCCATGGACAGCACAAAGTCTCAGCTTCTCTATGGAGTATTTCTCTATGCACAGAGCTTGTCAAATACATGATTATCCCTCTACATTGTATGAGATGATACAACCTTAGCCTGAAGAAGAGGTCTGAGAAAGACAAACCTGATCTGTTCAATCCGGCACTCTTGCAAGTGACCTGCTTTCGAATACATAAATTACTGCTGATGAGGTTTGTTCTGTATGTAGTCTTGGGCTGAATAGGGCTAATTATTTTTCCATATTACACTGAGAAAGATGCATAGGTTTGGCACTTTGCTACAACTGATGGGAGATTTTTTAAATAATTTGCTGAAACAACACAAAATGAAAAGAAGGAAAGTATTTTTGAACTCTCTTCTAGATAAGACAGAGAAAAAACTTTGCACCAAGCAGCACTATAACAATCCTTAGTAGTTTTTGTTTGCTTGTTTCTTTGCTTGTTTAGTTTTTCCAAAATATATTCTTATTAGGAAATATTAGTCAATTCTTTATCTTTCTGTAGGAAAACAGGTTGCATATGCGGATGAGATAGGCATAGAGTAGCATTTAACCTGTGACATTCAAATCTTCAGTTCTGCATGTCCTCTTCTATACAAAATAGCTCTAACCACTCCATGGCAGGCTATTCTGAGATATTTTACTCACCTTCTAGTGAAAAAAAAAATACTCGGAAAAGATTAAATATCTTAGAAAAGTACAGGTTCGAAAGGACCTCTGGATTTGATTTAGTCCTGCTCAGAACTCAGTTCCTCAGACTGAAGTATTTATTTTCTGCTCATCTAACATAGATGGAAAAGATAGTATTTTTTTCTCCTATTCTTTGCTTACCTTGAAAATTGACTGAGCGTACAGCAGTCTTTAACCAAGGAACTTTGACTTCATGACTTCATGACCTCTGTCTTGTGCTCAACTCCTAGCTTGGGCTCAGCTCCTGAACCCTCAGCAAAGTATATCCACATATCCACAGACCAAGAAATCATAGTCAATAGCCCTAAAAAATATTCTTTTGCTAACAAATCTTGTTCAAAGTCTTCTTCAGAAAAAAAAAAAAAAAAAAAAAAAAAAAAAAGTGCCTTAAAAATGCCAAACTACAGTCAAACACGTGTAAGAAAAGGAATTAACTAGTGGCCTCCTCACTTCTACAAAAAACATTTATACACAGTTCCTGTTGCATAGACTTTATAAACCTAGGCAAAATAACAACCCAACCTTCAATTCAGGAGAGCAGCCTTCTCCATTAATCACTGTAATAAAATTAAAAATGCAAACTTGGCAACACAATTTCACTCAAATGCTTCTTCAATAAACACTGACAACTCCACCCCCAGTATTACTCAGGCACTATTATTTTCACTATTGCCATGTCTATTAAGCAGGTGCCACCTAACTGCCTCCCAAAGGAAACTAACAAAACAAAGCAGGAATGTCCTTGAAATAAGTTTTTTCAATTAGCTTGAAGGGCACTGTTGGACTGCTTTGGGGTAGAATTTAACCTCCCATTTGGTAAGATGTAAGAACTGAGTATCATAAACAAGCCTTTAATTTGAGCTTAACAAAGGTCATCATTATAGGCAGCTGAATTCATCTGTTAAAGAGAAACTTGAGGAGATTTGAAATGGGATCAATTCTGCTGTCATATACTTAATAAAAGTGAATAATTGTTTACTTATAAATTAAATGTGAACCATGCGGAATTGGCATCTAACAAGGAAAGCTCAGCCAAGTGATTAGATATTGGCTTCAAAGATGAATTGGCATTTTAATAAATACTTTAATTGATGCATCTCCAGTGGTAGATGGCTACCTAGTTATCCGAAAAATGCAGAGCTTTGCTCATTTTACATGGAGAAAGTAATTGTACATCTGAAGGAATATTCTGAAATCTGTGTCCTGACTGCTTTCTTTGCAACTGCCACTGACTGATATACAAAACCAAAATGATCTACGTGTGATCTACCTCTTCAAGGGACCGAGCACATTCTGTCCTTTCTAACTTCAGTGACCACCGACAGCAATTACAACCTTCTGGAAAGAGACTCACTAATTTTGGAGTCACCTTTGATGTTTTTCCCAGGACTCTTCTGGTGCAAGGGAAATTTCATACATATCAATAGTAATGCCACTAGAGCTGCTATTATCTCTGAGCAGCAGCATAAGGAAATACAGCTACTGCAAAAATAGAAAAATAAGTGCAGTATACCTCTCATGCTTATCAGATTTAATCATGGCATACAGTGAATAATCCCTTGCAGTTTCTCTAATTCTTATTTAACAATAAATTAAAAAATTTGGTTCTTTACAGATCAGAACTTTTGGAACTCCCATACCAGATGGGCTCTCAATTCTCACTCAATATTTTATTAGTGATTAAAGCTTATATTCAGATTACTTTTTAATGTATTTTGATCATATTTTAGAGATAGCTCTGAAGCTGAGGACGTTGCAGTTTCTGGATACAGTCTTTATACGTAGGGTGTTGTTTATAATAAATATCTTCCTGCAATTAGCCTGTCATCCTCATCTGTAACTGTCCTTGAGAAGAAAACATGGAACTTGTCAGAATTCATGCAGGCCTGCATTTTTGCAGTCCCCTCACTTCAACATTTTATTAGATGGAATGGGGTGGTGGCTAGAGAAACTTAATCCTGCAATTGCTTTTGATCTTCAGAAAAGTTCACTGGTATGGTCTTCTAAGGACAACAGATAATGTTGTTGTTTGTGCCTCTTTCCTAAACAAGGTCTCTTACTTCAGGAAGCTGTAATTAAAAATGTCTTTAGTCCTCTGCTCCTCCCTACCTGCTTATGGCATTTCATTAATTAAGAGTGGTATTACATAATGTTATGCCAGGAGTAAAATTCAGTTCTCCTAACCCATGTCTTATCACAGCTACATTGCCTTTCCAATTAACACTGTGGATCTATGGGTTTATCTCTTCTGTTACTACTGTTCTGAGTGTTGACCTCATGCCAGGTGATGAATATAAGTATCCTGACACCTATTCTCCCAAATAAACTGTTTAAACCATTGACAAAATGAGTCACAACACCATCGGTGGGATGCTGGCGGTAGGAAATGCATGTAACAATCTGCTTCTACCAGTTACTATTGTAGTTCAGCTCTGGACCATGGGTGAAGCCTGAGAAGAAATGGTGAAAAGGAATAAATGGCCAGTATGTATGGTGATCATAGAATGACAGAATCGCAGACTGGTTGAGGTTGGAAGGGACCTCTGGAGGTCATCTGATTCAGCCCCGCCCTGTTCAAGAAAGGACACCTACAGCAGGTTGCTCAGGACCATGTCCAGGTGGCTTTTGAAGATCTCCAAGAGGAAGACTCCGCAAGACTCTGGGTAACCTGTGCCCGTGCTCTGTCACCCACATAGTGAAGAAGTACTCCCAGAAGTTCATATGGAAACTGCTGTGTCTCACTTTGTGCCCATTGACTCTTGTCCTGACACTGGGCACCATTGAAAAGGGCCTGGTTCCATCTTCTTCACACCCTCTCTCCAGGTGTTTGTACACATTGATAAAATCTCCCTTAGCCTCCTCTCCTCCAGGCTGAAGAGCTGGCCCTTCATTGGACTCTTTCCTGTATGTCCAGGTGTCTCTTGCACTGTGAAGCCCAGAGCTGGACACAGTTCTGGTGGTGTATAAGTGATGTACAGGTACAGAGGTGTCATGGATGAGGGACCTCCCTAAAGTCAGTTTGAGAATTGTACTGCAGCCTCACACGGGTGGTGGTCTAGAGGCTTTGCCTATCTCCCAGTATGTTTCAACAATGGTACACAAGAATAAAGTCCCTGTTTTGGTTCCAACCCTTCTGAGAAGTTAGGAGAGATTTCAGTGGCTATGAGATGGTTCAGTGCAGGAAGTCATAGTAGAGCTGGTTTCCTTCCCATCTTCCAATTTTCAATGCAAACTATGGCACTGAGTCTTCCTGAAAAACTCAAAGAGGAAGAGAAAAGAAGTTGGCAGCTTAGAAGGAAAAGAAAGGTCTTTTCCCCCAAACTTTCCTTCCCCCAGTGAAGCCTTCTCTGAGCTGAGGATGAGACTTTATTGGAGCTATCAAGAAAGTTTGCTTAATGTAGGACTTTAATGAAGGATCTCGCACATTAGTGAAAGACTTTGTCAGGGAACCACAGCTTCACAGTTGTGAATCACAACAGCCAGAATGTTTTCTTTAACAATACATACAGATAGGCCAGTTGGAAATGGCCACAAAAACTGCACAAGAGCTGAGCAAGTAACTCAGCCCAGGTAAGGACTTGGTCATGGGTGTTGAATGAATCTACTGATACAGCCCATAAAACCAGTCAGCAATTGTTTTAGCATGCCTTTTTTTCTGATGTTAGATAAGGTACTGTACATAGCATTGCACAGCCTATTGAAATGTTTTCTCTATATCATAGTTTCACATATCTTTTATTACATTTTTCCAGAAGAAAAAATAAAGGTATTGTAATTTGCTGTGGGGAAGGAAAAAAAAAAAAAAAATGCTTCTTAGGGTTTGCTTTTTACTTCATGTTATTTTTCTTTCCTTTTAACAGCCAGGAAGAAGAGTAGCCATGTGAGTTCAGCTTCTCTGCTCTCCTGTAATCTACCCTTTGATGTAACTAACCGGGAAAAACATATTTCTAATCAAATATAGTCTCTTCTCCTTAATCAGCTCAGCTTTAAAATGCAGATCAATGAGATAAGAAAGAGCTGATTTAATTAGCCCAACCTTAGCAATGTTACAGCATATTCTCATTTACAGAAATAATGGGGAGCAAGAGGAAAGTGATTCATCTTCATGAAAAGACTGGAGAAGGCAGAGGAAAGCAGGATTATTTCCTATGTTAGCAAAAGGTGATTTTCACTCTGGCTAAAGAGTCAGCAAATGCTTTATGAGCCATTTAAATAACACTTAGGCCTTGTGCTTTGTCCTTTAGCCTAAGGATGAATTTCTTTCACTAAGTAGCAATACCTCTGGAAATCATCACTCTTTGGTTTAATTGATGAGCCAGAGACAGCTCCCACCACTTGGTGAATAAAGAGGAGGAAATATGGCAGGTAGGAGCATAGCAATAATGCATGTTTATATAGCTGCTTGGGAAAATTCACCCACATGCACTTTACACATCGTACATCTGGTCGGGCACACTTAATAGAGAGGCAATGTGCTTTAATGGGAAAAGCACAGGATGTGCTGCTCCCTCATCCCTCCTGTATGTCCACAAACAAGTGACTTCAGCCCTTGCACTTTTCTGGGGGTGAGAAGTTGTGCTTTTTTTTTTTTTGTTTCACAGTGTTTTTTAGCTCCATCTCATTTGGATTTAGAATTTCCTGCAGTGCAAACCTCTTCCTTCCCCCTTCACTAATTAGTCCTTCACTAATGTGCAGGTACCTCCAGATCTGGGACCCCAGCAGAACTACAGCTCTGAGGTATTGATGTACAGCTACTCCAAAAGCAAAACCTGTGCCAGTTCTTGGGTTCTCCTCCCTTCTTTGTAGCCCTGCTTCTTCCAGACTAGCCCAGGTTTGGTCAAGGAGAGCAGAGAAATGCTGCCACCTCCATGCAAAGCATCCAGAATATTTCCATGGTCACTGTAACCTTGTGGAGGCCTCAACAAGGGGTAAAATAGACCTGTAACTGAACAGAAAGGGTTTTCAAACAGGCTCCAGCTGTGAGATGGGCTCAGGACCTCAAGCTTTGCTGTGGTAGGCTTCACCATTTGCATTGTTGCAAAGTCAGACCCAATCCACACAAATCAGAGTACATCAGCTCCTAATTTGAGTGTTAATTCCAGGGATGAAGTTCAACTTTGGGCCCATCCATCATTTTGAATGGAGCTACTTTGTGACATCCACACTTGGCAGTCACTACCTGGGAGATAATTGCTCATCATTTAGGGGAAATAGCATGGGTTGGAATAACCCTCAGGCCATTTCTCCTCAGGGACAGGAGCACCAGAGGAAAATCATCTCTCTTTTTTTTTTTTTTCTTTTTTTTTTTTAATTTATTTTCTTAAGAGACACACTTGTACCATTATCCAGTGCCTCTAAAAACAGTAAGGAAAGATCCTTTTCTCTAAAGGAAGAATCCTCTCAGGTGAGTGGGACTGAGAGTAAACTATAATCCCCATTCCTGTCCCTTAAAAGAGCCCAAGGTTGCAGCCCTGTATTGTATGTTACCTTGGGGAGTGATGCCACATAATGCTCTGTGCTGCTGCTCTTGCTGGTCATCATGATCTGTGGTGTCAGGGGTGCCCCTCAATCTGTAGACACACATCTTGCTGGGGCCAAGCAGGGGAAAGAGACAACTTCCTGCAACTCAACCTCAAGTGGAGAGATGCTATCCATCTATCTCACCTGCCCGGTAAATTGCTTTTGTGACCACTCCCTGACATGCTTCACTAGCAGTGAAATGGGTTAGCAAAAGGCCTGCTGTTTGCACTAATGGAGATTGATCCGGAGCCCAAAGCTGTCAGTCTGTGCTCACTGGGCATGGCTTGGCTACTTCAAACAGTACCAGTGCTGTTCCAGTTGTTGAAGTAGCTGAGAGCCAAGAGGTGACAGTGCTAGCTTAGATTTTTTTCTGTTTCTTGCGTTCTCTTTTCACCCCTCCATCAGGTTTATCTCCCAGATCTTAAATCAAGTTTTTCGTAGAGACTAGACCAGTTATCCCAACTCGGTGGTTTTAGGATAAAGGTTTGCACAAAAGATATTGAGACAAGTTCACATTCACAAAGACTTTTAAGTTGGATCCATAGTTTATCAGCCTTAAAGATCAAAGTTAGTTTGGGATTAAATATAAAAACACAAGAGAAGACCAAGAGAGAGCAGGGAAAGGGAAACTTTCCCTGGTGATCAGCTGGGAAGAGAAGTGACAAGGGGTCCCCAGGCTAGCACCCACCTGTGCAGGTTTCTCTGCAGTGCAGAGGGCTGGTGGGCAAGTGCCCCCCCTGCAGAACTTCTCCCACAGCTTCATCAGGACCTGCTCAGAGACACTCTGGTGGGTTAACCTTGGTTAAGTGCAAAGGACTGCTCCTAGATGCTCTGTCACTCCCCTTCCTCAGCCCCCCCAGCCCCTCTCATCCACCCCTTCCTCCTCACCTGTGGCCCTGCTCCAGTGGGGGCCCTGCCCCGGGCTGCAGCCCTTCAGGAACACCCTGCTCCCGTGGGGGCTCCCCACGGCCACAGCTCCCTCAGGAAATGTCCCCCTGCTGCGGCGTGGGCCCTCCCTGGGCTGCAGGGTGGAGATCTGCTCCAGCGGGGGCTCTGCAGGGCTGCCGGGGAATCCCTGCTGCCTGTGGGCCTGGAGCCCCTCCTGCCCTCCTCCTCCTGGGGCCTGGGCCCTCTGCTGCCTCTCCCTCACCCTGGGCCTCCTCCTCGGCCTGTGCCCGCTCTGCCCTTTTGGAAATCTGTTTTCCCCGAGGCGCTGCCAGCTTGGTGCTGAGCTCAGCTGGGCCCTGCCGTGGGGCTGTTGGAGCCAGCTGGAGGCCCCTGCAGCCCCCGGCCAGCACCTGGGCACACAGACAATACATTTTCCTTTGGTTCTTCCTGCCTATGAAGTCATTCCTGCTAATTGGAACACACTTTGCTCCAGGCAGGTGCTTCTCCATGGTGCAGGTGCATCACTGGGTCCCTGACCGTGACAGAATGTGAATCAGAAACATAGAATCATTAAGATTGAAAAAGACCTTCAAGATCATCTGGTCCAACCTTACACCTACCACCAATACTACACACTAGACCATGTCTCTGAGCACCAAGTCCAACCTTTAAAGCTACAACACAGAAGCTACAACCCAGGAAACTGGGAAAAGACGGGGTGAGTCTCACACTAGTAGGAAAGATCTTCTGACGAGAAATCACTTCTGTGAGGAGAAATCGGGCTGCAGATCTGCATAGATAAGACCTTCCATAATAAAAAGGCCAAGGCATCTTGGCACTGTGAGGTTTGGCAATGACATGGGATTAATGCAGACCTTCCCTGCATCTTCTAGCAGCTTGGTCCTACATAATGAGCTAATGAGCCTGAAGTATGTGGGGCCAAGCTGTGAACAGTACCAGGAAGTACTCTGTTTGTTCATCCAGATAGACATTGTTACTGCCAGAACTTAGATCCAAGTTGCCAAAGAGTGTCTTGGACATCCCAAAGAAAAATCAGCTTCTGTGTTCAAAAACCTGAATCTCTGTCAGTGACTCTTCATCATTTAGAAGTCTGCGGAATAAGATTCACTTCATTCTTAGCACCTGAAGCCTGCACGTCTCTCCATTTAGAGGATGCACAATGCTTTTGTTAATTAGAGCCTTAGTTTAATATGAGCTGTCAAAGTTCACTTAACTTCAATTAATTGTTTCTCCTGAGCTTAATTTCTTTAGTTAAGTATTGATTAATCATTGCTTAATTATGCTGGAGTCGCACTGGGTGATATTTCAGTCGCACACTGCAGCAATGCAACACTTTCTAAAAATAATGCAGGAATCATCAGATATATTATGCGTTGCTATTATTGGGATGACTTTTAATATTTATCTTTTCATGCCTTATGTTCCAGAAAGAACATTTAACATGTGTTTAGTTCTACTGGTTCCACTCACTTTTGTCTATGGGGCTTGTTTTTTTATCAGAGTTTTGTATTGTAGAGTGGGGCCGTTAAGGTCTCAGCATCTGTGTCAGGAGCGGGGGTTAGGGCATACAAGTAAGTGGTCTTTCCTGCGGCAGAACACTAACACATTTAGACAACCAAAATATTAATTTTTTTTTCTTTGTATCTTTTAGGTGTCACATGACAACATAGACTCAAGTACTATCTGCATTTCTTCAAAACTACAACTTTAAGACATCGTATGAGTATGGCCTTCAGATCAATGCACCTCCAGTCTGAAATCTCATTCTGTTCTGAAGTATCAGAAAAGGAAAAACTGAAGTCTTCCACCTCTCTGTATAATATTGACAACCCTGTAATCAACAGTGTTGATTGCAAGGATTTTAATTCTCACAGATAAGTAAAATATTTCTGTTAATTTCTGTCAAGGTCTCTCTTGAACATAGATATTTACCCAAACCAAAGTTTGATCTGTGGTGAGAAATAAAATAATTTATTTTCCCCCAACAATAATTTCCCTGGGGTCCATTTGTATGTCTAGTTTTACGTACTGAGGGAAGCATTTTTTATTATTTTTCTAAATAAGAGTCACTCTCCAGAGAACACTTCTTGGTTTTCCACAGTTTCATCACAATCAATGGTTAACTTTCTCCCTTCAGTACATGTTCAGTTCTTCAGAGATCTCTAAACCTACTACTACTACTAAAATTTCATTTTGAACATGCACTATGCTATAGGAGTACTAAGCGTTATTTACTACTATCATCACAGATGCTCGAATGAGCACTGGTAGGAATATGCTATAAAGAAAGTCATCAAAATGACATCCTTTTCTACTACATTTCACCTACCTGGGGGTGTAAACATCTGGCACCTTGGGAATGCACATCATTGCTATGTGAAAGACAAGATAAACTGGCAAAAACACTGATTATTATATGGATCATGAAAAACACTGCTGTGCTCTGATGCTGAGTGACACAATGCAATAAGTTTTCCAGAATGGGACAGATGATTTAGTCCAGGTAAAATAAGCACTGGCAAACGATAGCTTAGGACTTGAGCAAACCCTAGTCAAAACAATTCCGGAGTTCAATTAACCTGTTCTTTGTTATTAACTTCTCATCACAGCTCTGTATTTCTGGATTCAGACCAACAACACAAAACAGAAGCACCACTATCATAATGTAGTTTGCTTGCATTAAATTTATAGCAGCACATAATCGAGAAGCTGAAAACCAAATCCGTTGTCACTATGCTCATTACAACTTCATCTGAATCTGAATCCAGGTCACTGTTATTGAAGGTGCTGAACAAACACAGCCCTGCCTGAACATGCTTACTGCACAAACAAAGAACTGGAGAAGGGTAGTTTGGAAGTTCTACCCTCCCTGATTTATTTAGGGGAAACTGAGCCACTTGAAACACAACATGCAAAATTATCCAACGTGACTTGGGACCAGATTCATTAAAATGGTTAGTCGTTGATCTTAATTCAATCCCCAGGATGCTACCACATGGAAAACAAGCTCTGTTTATGGAAGTCTGTAACAGCAAGTGGATGCAAATCCCCAGCTTTTTAGTGCTAATGCCTAAACACAAAAACCTTCCAACTTCATCAATTCTGTTGGCTTCAGCAACATCCTCATTGCTCATTATTAATTTATATTGTAACCAGGCTTAGCAGATACAGTCATTAACCACAGCCATATCAGAGGCCTTACTAGCACAAAACAAGTTTCTAAATTCCAGTGTTGAGGCCACTGAGAACAAGCAGGTAAGTGAAAAGTATGAGTTTGCCACGGCAATCAGACTGGGCAGAAGGAATGAGAGCTCCTCTGGTCCCCTCCTGAGACTAAATCTATCCTGATTAGGGTTAGGAGGGGTGGCTAAATTTGATATGGCTTTGAGTATTTAAAAACATGTCTGTTCACTCTATTGATGGAGTACACACAAGGTCCACAGCAGCTCTTCCATCTATCATGTCCATACTGCAAAATACTGCACAGCACCATGCAACCTCAGACCCAGTTATCAACAAGAGTTTGGAGATTATATCTCCCACTGCATTAATAAGGTGAAACGTCCCCAGTAAAATAAAAGAAACAGAGAAATAAATAAATAAATAATGGAGAGAACCAGGGCTTATTATTTGAGCATATCTCCAAGTAAACAGAATTGCATAATTCCCCATACTTACCTGACATATTATATCCTGCCTGCTTGGGTCTCTGAACCTTTTTCTTCAACCTTCCAGTTTACCTGCAAAGAGGTCAGAAAGGTAAAATATCCCTACAACTGCCTGTGAACACATACACAGAGAGTGGCACGCAGGAACTCTGCAGCTCTGCTATGGATTAGTGAGTCTCCTGGGACCTGGGGTCTGCAAGGCTGGCTGAACTCAGGGTATGACATTTTGTAAAGGAAGTACGCTGATTTGTTGGAGAAAATCGTTCAGGCATGAGAGCAGAGCAAGAAGTTGTAGAAGTCAAAGAAGGGTCCTTCAGGGACATCAGCAGTGCCAGTATGTACAAATTCAATACATAGTCTTGTTTCTCAGCACATTTGCTTTGGACAAAATCATAATAGCAGCTTCTCAGCTTAGACAGGTAAAAGTGCCTGTTAGAATATTTATCCTAAGAGGATTTATTATTATTATTATTAATAAAGAATCAAACGAAAGCTGCAGGTCACCACAACTTTGTCAGATTTCCCACTCCTAACAATTCTTTTTCGTTTTGAATGACACTCTGCAAATGACTGCAGTGCAATTTCCTTCCTTGCTTTTCAACAAAATAATTGCATCGTATGGATTTTGCAGATTGTTGATAACTAAATTAGTGGCTCTTTTGTGATTGTTTCCCTTTCTATTTCTACATCTTTTAGTAAAGAGTGGCTACAGTTTTGTTTTGCATCCTGCTCTCCCCACAGCAGCGTTTGTATGTGGACGGGAGTGCAGCTTTATAGTGCTCTAATAAAACTTTGGTGAGCAGACTCAAAAGGAGAAGAAATACAGATTAATTCTGAGGGATAAGATTCTGCCTACCTCAAACATATTATGTAACTTTTCATCCTTTGAGTAGTCTTATTGATTTCAATGGTAGATGTTATTGCAGAATGTGAATAAGATGTCAGAACTTTACCCCAAATATTCCACTTAGCAGAGAAAGCAATGCTGCAAAAGGTAACAGACCTCGAGCTGCAACAGGATGTGAAGTTTGCAGTGACAATAAGAACTGGGCAGGCATTTACTTCTTCGTGATGGTGTCATCTTATTGAATGCATTTAATAAACAGCTGTAGTGATGTCCAAAATAAATGAAAGGCCCTGTTTTATGAACTGAGAGCCTTCTAATCCTCGCAGCAGCACAAATAATTCAAAGAAGTTTTGAAATACCATGATAATGGCACAGGAAGATGGAAATCTCTGTATTATTGTTTTTGTGTATCTCAAAGAATACGGGAAAATAATGTTGCATAACAAAATAAGCAAATTTATTAAAAAAAAAAAAAAATATCCAGAACTTGAGAAAAATATGACTTAAAAATATTTTGCAGTATGTTTGCCTTTGAAAGTCTACATTGCCCTTAAAACAATTTTATGGTGGATATTGTGGGCTCTCGATTAACATAACTGACTGATTGAAAATCTTTATAAGGATGTTAAGATTAAGGACACAGTTCTTAAGTTCTACAAATGCAAAACTGATTTGAAAGGAATAACGTGATGAGAATGGATGTCTATGAAACAAAACTAATATATTCATAAAGCCCTTTTTCAACAGTCAAGATATAAAGTGATGACCATTGAACTTGGTATCAGGTTTTAAAATTGTATTAAAATTATATAAATTAAAGATTGCAGGAAAAACTGACAATGAAAAGACATACAGGCCAGCTGTATCTGTGGCTTCAGTATATCATGGCTTCATTATATACACCGGCTTCAGGATAGGTAAGGCACTTGTTGGTTGACTTTAATGATGTAATTTGGAATGAAGTAACAAGAATGTGGTACTGAATGAACAACTGGAGAGTGTACAGGGCAAAATCTGCCTGAGCCAAAGCTTGGGGAAGAGAAGAGTATTGGGAAAGAAATAAGAGTATGTCATTCTATAGGGCTTTGTAAAAGAAAGGTTCAGAAATGGGCTATAAACCAGTGAAAGCAGACAGCACTGGACAGCAGAACTGTCTCCCAGATGCTCTCATTCTCGGTGATCTTTGTAGGTCCCTTCCAACTGAACTATTTTACTCTAGGTGTTTGCTCTTATGATTAAAGCTCCTCTTGTGAACAAGATTTCTTAAGGCCAGGGTGATTGGGCTGTATCTACTAGCATCCAGCTAAAGCCCTGTAAAGTGATATATGTTCTATTTACTGACTAATAACTCAGAATCTATCCCAGAATATTTCTATAACTTTTCTAGGTGTAGAAATACAAGTTCCTGCTGAGGCAGGACCTCCTGATGTACAGTACCAAGTGGAGGTGAGGTGGGACAACCTGACCACACAGCTGGACACAGAGCAGGCAAAACTCTGAATGTTTTGAGCTTGACATCTGCTCATGCAGAGCTGTGTCTTTGTCTTTGTCCCTTATATACACGTAGACTCATACACTATATACATACTAGAGCAGAAACATCAGCGAAGATGTATGACATGCTTTACTCCATATAGAGAGACATTGAAGTATAGCATCCACTTATTTGCTGTCATACCTTTAAATCAAGGCTAAATGAGGTGAAAAGCAAATAGATTTTAAGCCCTAGTAAACTCATAGGGCAAGCTGAATGGATAAACTAAGATGATCCACAGTCATATATAATCCTGGTGTGTTAGAGTTGACTATATAATAAGTTCATGGCCATCTTGAAATAAGTGGAAAGGTGAATGCTTCCATTGTGATTACTTGGCTAAAACTACGTGCAGATAATCCTTCTGCCTTTCTTCTCCATTTAATTGTAATATTTTAAGGTTAACAATTGGGAAAATTTTATGTACTTTTCAGGGAAAACTGACCAGGCTTTTATTTATTTATTTATTTATTTCTCTTTAAAGTTCTATTCCCCATATTTCCTAGCAAAATGACAGTAACAGAAAAGGAAGAAGAGGAGGAGGAAGGAGGCTGGAGCTGATTCTCTTGATGCCGAGAATTTCTCAGCTGCTGTTTCTCCCTTCTCTAAGGTAAAAGGAACCTCCCATACCCATCTTTGTGGTAAGTGGGAAGGACAGGACCATTTTGGTGGGAAAGCATAGCCATCACCCAAAAAGAAAGTCACAGCTGCAAAGCCTGGTTATAAACTACTGTTTAGGAGTGGGTTGAACTGCTTGTGTTTTTTTTTTTTGTTTGTTTGTTTTTAATATTTTGCAGTATGTTTGGCTAGATATGGGATATGGCTAGATCCCATCACACACCTAACTTGTGATTTGATAGGAGGCAGACAAGGTAGTCTGGGCTCCTTCTCCTACTAGATCCATTATAAGGACTCATGTGTCAGGCTTGGTTATGGGAAGCGGGTGCTGATCAGAGTCTGTCACCGCTTATGTTCATAATCTCATGGTCCAAAGAGACCATGCGAGAGTACAACAAAGAGGACTTTTCAGAAAGTATCTCTTGTGCCTGTATGCACAGCAGAAGGGCGGCCGTTGTAGGGACTGCTCATGAGACTGGACGTTACAACTGCCCGTGGCAGCAGTCCAGCTGTTCTGGGTGTGATAAACTTCTCTAGTAGTCCCAGTAAGTGCTTTCCACCATTAAGGGATCTGGAAGAACAACTTCAAATTTCATGTAAATGTTATTTCTTCATTCTTGGTCTCTCCAGCAAAAAGAAAGAGCGAAGCAGTTTGGAAGACAATCTGTTTCCCTGTTATTTCCCTGCCTGGTTCACATGTTCAGGAGGATCAGATAAATATTCTGGCTTTTCCATTCTCTTCTACTACTGAGTACAACTCATTGTGCCTTTTCTTTTTGCCTGACATGTTTTGAGCAGCTGATGAGATAGATTAAAATCAATTCACTTACTTATAACAGCTTCAGTAAATTGTAGGGAAAATTTTAGGAGGCTACTGGGCAGGAGTATGCTGTTTCCTTCCCTATTTGAATTAGGGCTATGGAGCACAGGGAGCTGATATTGGGTACTGGCAATTTAAATCTGTTTAGTGAGGTTCTTAATAATCTCTGCATGTATATTGTAGAAAACCTTTCACATATTGCTTTAAATAATTCAGAACTCCTCCAATATTGTATTAAATAATTCAAGAATAGGACAGACTTCATGATTAATGATGTGTACCTGGAATTTCTGCACATACAGCAAGGAGTCAAAGTGTGCTCTAGATACAAGTGTCCTGGCACCAGATCCCATTTACTCTTTGCCAAAGCAATAGTATGTATTAGAAAATTGGAAAAGTGCCTGCTACCCAATGGAAAACTGACTTAGGCCAATGGTTAATGTGGCTGCTGTTAAAAGTCTGTTCTTTCTGACAGACAATGCTAATTTGGCAGAGAACCTCCTTTGTCTTCTGACTCCCATTTTTAATCTTCATGAACAGCATTTGTGCCTGATGTGAAAATTAAAAGGAGGTATAAATATTTCTGCAGGAGCTGAAGGTTTCTCCTGGTATTTTACCAGCCCTGACACAGAGCACGGAATCAGTACGCTTTGTAAAGCAAATCGCATAAGCTTATTTTGCATGTTAACTTAATCCTAAAGGGCTCTGAGGTTGCTGCTCTTCCCAGCTGTGCTTGGGTCTGCAGCCATGGAAAGTCTGCAGTACCTGGAGAGTCTGTTGTCCTTCTCCATTTGTTTTTAGGGAGTGATGGGAGAGTGATGCAGCATAGTTAAAGCAAAAAAGATAAATTCTAGGATTTGAGTTTTCTCCCTGTTGCCACAGAAAACGTTTTCCATCGTTGGTAAGGTTGAAAATCCCTGCTTTAGAGAGTACTATCAACTTTTCTTTGCCTAGGAAGTGAGATCCTTTGCTGAATAGATTTCTGTACGCTCAAAGTATTTTTTGGTTAAGGGATTTCTCTAAGATACAAGGTAGATCAATGCTACATTGATGTAGGAATAAAACAAACAAACACTCCTCAATATCCCTTTTTTAAATAAAGGTATGCTAGTGAGCAGAATGGGATATGTGGCAGGGAGATTACAGATATCAGCACTATTGGAAATGCTCTGCAGATGTCTTTATAGGAGTCTGATATTGTATCCCAAACCTGCTGCCTCAGTGAGCCGCCACTTTACAAACATCAAAAGGACCAGCTAATTTTATTGGATTTTGGATGTTTTCAATAGAAAGGCTCCTCAGAGGATACACTGAGATGTTTCCAGGTTTAATATTTAAACACACTCAAGATTTCTAGAGGAAGAGAAGGAGGAAAAAGAAGGATGCTGCTGTGGCAACAGTGTCTGGTTTGGTGTGGCTATTATATTCCCCCATGCATGCCTCCCTACCCTAGCAGCTGGTGGCCACAAGGTTTGGGACCAGCCTGGATGAATCATAGTTGTAGTATTGCTAATCTGCACAGGTAATCTTGACTTTACAGTTACGGGCTACTTTATTTATTTATTTACTTGTTTTTTTTTAAGGAAGGCGTGCCTCAGAGTGAAGCTCTGGTGTTTATAGGCAGGGACTGAAGTCAATGCAGACCAAATGACCACTGGACAGAACAAAGCTCTGTATACATATTTGCATTTAAATAGCAGCATCCACTGCAAATTGCCTGCACAAGTCTTTATTTCAGTGTTTTTCAGATCCATGCTACAATAAACTCCGGAATCTTTTCTCTTAGTCTGGCTGCAAAATGCTGCTTACTCTTTCTTACTAGAAGCAAAGCTCTGAAAGATGACCTATTAGAGAGTCTCTGGCACAGTCTCAGGTGAAACACCTCCCTTAAATTAAAGGTGAAGATGCTAATTGTCTATCCTTGCAGATTAAGTGAAGAGCCATAGGATTTCTTTTGTGTTTCAGGGCACCAAAGGTGGGAAGAAGAGAGCCAAATGTGTCAGCCACATTTGGGGTTGGATGGAGAGTTTGTCTCCTGTAAAGAATGAGTAAATCAGCCATTCCCCAACTCACAGAATGAGTTGAAAACTCCCCCAACCATTTAAATTACAGTCTTCTTGTTATTATAAAGCGATCTCTCAAGGGAATAAATAAAGATGACAAAAATCATCTACATCAGGTTGATGCTGATTGCTCCAGACTGAACTCCCTCACTCATGGGGCACATCCACCTTTAAATGTCATCATGAGATGACACCTGCCTATCCCGCTGTCAAACTGGACCAAGAGGAAATCTTTTTTGCCTCGTGGCTTCCTTGCCTAGCAAGAGCTATTCTAAGTCTTAAAGCACAGAATAACAAGTCTTAAACCAGTGAAAACTAAACGTCTTCTTGTTATTCATTCAGTCTAATAGGAAGAGTAAAGGAAAAAAAATAAAGAGGGGAAATGAGGAGGAACTTCACGGGATTGGTGGCAGAGAGATTTAAAACATGTAAAATGTTGGAGGTTGGTTCTGTAAAATTAATATCTGCAAAAGACCATGTAGAATGATGATGTGACAGAAAGCGTTCTCACTGGCAGTACTTTAGAATAATCAGCAGTGATAATTCACTAGCCAGATACTTCTGCTGTATATCAAGGACAACTGGCTGTGTGGTGCTGTGCCTCACAAGGCTGGTCTGCTGGCACATATCCTCTCATTTTTATCGTTCGTTGTCCATTTTTCAGAATAACAGGCTGGGAAGAACATAGGCACTGCCGTAGAGAGTGAAATCAAAGACCAAACTAGCCCTGGAGTCCCTATCATAAGCAAAATGAAGTCTGAGGAAAGGAATCAACCTGCTGAGAGAGTGAATCGTGGTGGGTCTCTGTGCCTTGGCTCATCTGAAACAGAGATGATAATGATATTCAGATTTTCTGAATGAGCCAAAAACCTTCTTCCCTAGTCAGAAAATAATTATTTTCTATGACTTCCACTTATTTTATTAAATTTCCACCACCAGGAAAAAATATTCCAAAATATGATTGTTCACTGCAACAGATTTTTTTTTTTTCTATTTTTGCTGCAGTTCATATTTCATTGCATTACAACAAATTGATATAGTGCCCTCATGCCTCTTTCTATTAGAGGGTGCCTTGGATATTAACAGTTCATCTGCCATAGAGCAGCTTAACTGGTCTCCCCTGCCCAACAGCGCAAATGTGAATAGTTATGGATATTTTATGATACAAACTGACATACCCTCTGGGCAGTATATACATTTATAATTTAATTCCCCGTGAGTTATTTCTTAGTATTAGAATGGTTTTCTGTGCTGGTAAGAAATCCTATTTCTGCTCCCAGATGGATTGCTAAGATAAAGTGCCTGGCTGCCTTTACCTTTGGTCCTGTGCATAGCATCTTCCCATTGCACGGGTCTGCTACCTTGGACAACTGGCTGGGAAGGAAGGAAACATGCTTTAAGGGTCCCATATTACAGATGCTGCTAGATGCACTCCTGGCAAACAGTGCAGTCCTGATGCAGTAAAAACCATGTAGACGTACAGGCATATACTTGTCTATACATGTGTAAGCAGGATATAACATTGATTAGTGCATAGGAGATCTCAGACATGTATGGTGTGGCTTTTCACTGTTATCCCATCCCTTTTCCTGTCCACCATTTCACTTATCTGAAGGTACACTGTAGTGCAGACCAGCCTCTGAGTTAGCTCCAAACACAAACTAAACTACACTTAGGGAAGAACCCATTCAACAGTAGCAGGAGTGCCTCATTCATATTTTGCATGTATTCAAAACAAGCCTTCCCCTTTTTATTCTAGTATCCTGCCAGTCACGAACTTCAGGCAAGCGCTGCAGAGGACTAAAAAGGTTTTACATCTCTCCCAGCTCCTCAAGCAGCAGACCTTTAACCAAGCACATTGTTCAGACAAGATACAGCAGCAGGTAACTCCGTGATTATTGACCAAGAGCAAACCACAGCATCAAGCAATCCCCTGGTTACTTTGTTTTTTAGAGGGGAGGTTAGGTCCTCTACAGCAAACCCCCCTGTTTTAATAAACAAATAAATTTGACAATAGCATTATGTGAGCTTCCTAGGCTGGCATCATGCCTTTCTGAGAGAGGCACTAAGCATACCTTCGACACCTAATTAACACTATAAAGGAAACTAAACGTACTGGTTTGGAACTAAGATTTTCTTCTCTGGCTGCATTGTCATGACTAAATAAAAAGGACTGATGTCTGGCTTTAAAAAAGGGGGAGGGAGAGGACGTATGGTGAGAGAAAGGAATTACCCATTGATTTATTCTTTTACTTAATAGCAAAGGGGAATGAGCAATTTAAGGTCAGCAGCATATTGCTCAGCTGGCCTCAGATGCAGCAAAATTACCAGCATTGTATGTTGCAATAAATTGCATACTTTTGTCATCCCTGTTTGTTTGAAATATGTGTGAAATGAAGAGGGAAATAGCTAAGGCCAGCACTAAGGACAGCGCTGATCTGCCTAGAAGGTGAAAGGGAGACAAAACAGGCTGTTTTGTCTCGGCTGGCGACACAAGTGCCACTCTAATGAAGAAGCAGTCCCACTGCTGTCGTAGTTGCTTCCTTGCAGCAGGTCCCTCAGCCCCGATATCAGCAATTTACACAGCCAGGTTGGTCAGGAGGGAGGCTGGCAATCCCTGCAAAGCTTCTGCTCCCCCTGTAATCCACTGACTCTCTACAAAGGGCTCACCTCTCAATCTGCACAGTGCTCTCGTGCTGCCGTTGTACACAGCCACCGTGCAGCTTGCTCAGTCGTGGTGCTTGCAGCCACATTTACACTAACAGCCCCTAAAGAACTCACCCTATGCCAAAAGTGTAAATTAAACGTAGAGGTGTGGCCCCACCGAGGCAGTGCATCATACAGTGAGCAGGTTACTGACAGTCCAAGTAACTTTCCAGACTAATGACTCTCTGATCTGCCCAGGAAAACAGATCCTGTTGCTCCAGAAGGTCAAACTGGCCTTTATTTTCCTCTTGGCGATGCAAGTGCTGATTATAGTGCAGTATCCAAGACAGGTAATTCATGTCAAAAGGTGGAGAAAGTGGCTTTGCTTATTGATGTGTTGTCATCGCAACGTTCAGCCTTTCTGTTCATAGCTATTCATGTGAGTTACAGCAAACAATGCCCGCTCCTGGCATTAACTTGCTCCCCAGGCAGCTATTACTCAAAATGCACAATAGCCTGTGGGACACCGAAAGATTTGCCATTGGTCTATTGACCAAGGGTGCCCTTGTATTGCACCATGTAATGAAGAAGCACCAAAAAACATTTTTCCAGAAAAGTTACCAGGTTGGCAGCCCAGAAGGGTAAAATCCTCCATTTACTCACAGGTTAAGCTGCTTTCAATATCGCCCAGCGCTGCGCTGCCTCCCACCGCTGACTGCAGGAACAAGGGATCTAATTGGGGTACTGACAGCAAGGAAGGCACAGGGGCATAATAATTCAACAGAGCATCTTGTCATAGACAAGAAGGCCTGCTTCATCATTTCCATTTCAAGATTTCCATTTTGTTTGAGCCTTCTCACTAGAAATAATGTAGTGAGTTGCTAAGAACTCTCTTCAAGACACTAGGCAGGTGTCAGCCTCGACACCAGTTGAGAGGAATTGCTAGAGATGTATTGGGTGTCATTAGGGAAGATTAATTTAATTTGTTGCCAATTAAAAATGGAATGGGATAGTGAGAAAAAAAAAAAAAAAGTCTAAAAACACCTTTGCCCGCACACCCTTCTTCCCAAGCGCTACTTCACTTCTGATTCTTCTACTTCCTCCCACCAGAAGTGGCACAGGGGTACAGGGGATGGGGATTATGGCCAGTCCATAAAGCTTCATCTCTGCTGCCCCTTCTTCCTCACTTTCTTCCCCTGCTCTAGCGAGGGTTCCTCTCTACAGGCTGCATGGAGGATGGTGGTGATCAGAGTTTGGATGAGCTGTGCGTGTAATGGGCAGCCGTGCGGCATCTAGTTTTTGCCTTTGAAACCATCCATTCATGGCTTGTCTAGACAAAAATCAGGATTCTGAAAGCCCACAACAGCACAGCAGGAGCAGTTGTTGCAACGCTACAACTGGTTTTGATGGGCTGCTGTTCCCTTCTCTGAGTTCCCGCAGGGATGGGGGAAGCTAGCTGGCTCAGGAGCCACTGCCTCACCAAATGGTAGGGTACAGACATGGCAGAGCCTCACCTGGAGCTGCTGGTTGTCTGGATCTTGCTTCTGGCCAAGGCACACCACTGATTCAGCAGGACCCAAGGTCTCCAGCCTTGCATAGAAGCATGGAGCAGTCATCTTGTGTGGAAATAAGATGCTGCCCATCAACTGCGTATAGAACCAAACTTCCAACTTGTGCCTTGCCTTCCACCAAGCACAGCTATTAACGAGCTGTCAAACCTTCACAAGATATGTAAATTGCCCTGAACATGCCTATCACAAATGGCACTGCGTGGAGTTGTCAGCCAGCCCTCTTCTTCCAGGAGAACTTCCGCTAAAGAGCTCCCTGGTGTCACCCACTGCACTGAAGGTGTGAGGGAAGCTCTTCTAGAGCTACACAAAATATTTAACACAGCCCCAATGCCACTTGTGTAACTAACAGATCTCTGGAAGTGGCTTTTAATTTGTTGTAACAACAATTTTTCTAAGTTTCCAATATTTTTGTGCATTTTAAAGTGAAAGGACATTTATTGCCACTTTTATGTGTGAGCTCCCTACAGCTCCATATTACTTGGGGTATAAAGCAGATGAACAAAAGGCCTTTAAACTAATGTTGCTGCATCTCTGATCTTGATTGATGTTGACACCAATTAGCAGAAAAGGAATCTTCCAGATAAAGGAAAAGAAGATTTTATTAAGCTCTAAATGCCAAGAGTCAGAATTCAATGCAAAATTCATTAGTACTTATGGCAGAAGTCCTACCAGCTATTGCCAAGGGGTTAAAGGGAAATAAAAATTACATAAATAAGATTTTCAGGACTTTTAAATCCTAGCATGAAGAGCAAATGTATCTGGGTAATTTTAGCTTGCTATTCTATACCCCTACTTGTAAAGGATGTTCTGTTACACTCACTAGTTTTAATCAGAGGCAACACCTACTGAAATCAGTCCTCTGCATGAAGAGCAAACAGCAAAACAGAGGTCTTTTTTTTTATTAATCAGTTCCAAAATCCTGTTTTTAAGTACCACAGTCATCAGGTAGAGGAAAAGGTCTTCACGTGGTATAAATATAAAAGTAATATGTATATATATATATATATATATATATATATATATATCCTGTATATATATATACAAGATATATATATATACAGGATCAAAATATGATTCTGAATTTCTGGCACAGGCACAGACGGAGATGCAAAAGCAATGCTGCTTGGCTTTGCAGCCTCTTACCCATTAATAAGTGCTCAGAAAAATAAGGGAGCTTTGAAAGTTTCCTTACGTTGCATTACCAATAAATCCCAGTTTAACAAAGCTGCGAAAAAATATTTGAAAGCCTTGTAAAAATAAAGACTAAATATGCATTTTAGGAACCAGAAATATGGATGGTATAGCTGGGAGTCCAGAGAATTTTCAGCATCCACAAGAGAAGTGGCACAGTTGCTGGTTATTCTAAATCACAGGTCTTACAGAAACTCAGTTTTGGAGCAGGAACAAAAATTTGTCTTCTCCAAATTAATAACATTATCTCCTTTATCCAGACATCACTGCATCCACCACATACTTGATCTTCTTTCCTTCTATAAATTCTGATGGGTATCTCCTACTTAGTCCTCACTGGGGAATCACTTGTGCTTTTGGGGGATAGAAATCTCTACTTCAGTTGAAGCAGTTGCCTCAATGATTTCACTGTTAGTGTGTGTATTTTGAGGACACACACGCACATACAAACAGTATCTTCCTAATCAGTCTGATGACATCTAACACAGACAATCCTAGGGCCAGTTGTGGCAGTTCCTTTCAATGGCTTCTACTCACATCACTCAGAAATCTTCTTGCCTATTCAGATCTCTCTGTGTTTGCTAGCTCACATTTATCTTCCTATTGCTAAGCTCTTTAGCTTTGTGAAGAAAATCAAAGGTCCCAGTTCTCAAAGACAGAGCACTTGCCTGCCCAGAAACATGCCTGCAGATTCTCAGCCCTCCCTCCTTACCAGGTGTCTGCTCTATCAGTTCAAAGGACTGCCACACACGAACACTAATTTCTTACAACTCAATTTATCCAATGGTAATTCAATTTCCACATGTCCTAAGACATGTCCTTCCACTGGCGGAGGTTCCTGATGGCCTTTAGTTTACATCTAGTTGTCAGGAGCCCCAGGGCAAATGTTGACTCCGAATTTACCTTCCAGTCTCATTTACTGCATCAAATGTCATCAGAGTTTTTGACAGCAGCATCCTAGGCTCGTAGCTAAAAATTACTGCCATTTTCTTCTTGCTGTGAACATTAGGGATTTGTTTTATGCATATCATCTTTCACCTTCTAGGACTAAGCACTGCAATTCTTTGTTTCACTTAACTGGTGTAGCACTGTTCACCTGAACAGACTTAATCCCAGATTTATTTTAAAAATTAGAACTTCCCACTGCCATTTTGGTATTGTGTATTCCTGCCGTCCAACCAACCACTCCGTTCTTTAACACTTACCTGTTGTCTCCCTGCTGCTTGTGTCAGGGTTTCATTCTCATGTTATAGATCTGAACAACTTGCCACGCAGCCTGAGTTCTGCTCTCTAACTGGGGCTGTTAAGCACTGTTTTTATTTCTTATAAATCCTTGAGGGTTGCTTGGTAAAAAACAAACAAACAAACATTGTACTCTGCTGCTAAATCAGATACTCTTAAATTGGTGACCCTGGAAACTGAATGGGAAAAGGTGAATAATTCTAGAAATGCTATGTGCAATTTGAAAGAATGCCTTATGTAGACTCCTAATCCTATATGATGCTGTGTTGCCTGTGTTTCTCCTCAATCTTTCTCAGCCATAATGTGCTTTCATGTTATTTACACATTCCATAAGTGCAGATGGATGGCTGCTCATCGATGGTGATTATTGAAGCTTCCCTGTTTCTGAAAGCTTGATCATGTTTCCATACTCCTTTCTATAGTAGGAAAGCTTTAAAAATTAAATATTTAAATGTGGAGAGAATGAGAAGAGGTTTCCTCTACTGGGTGTAAAACCCATTTTGCAAAGTCTCAGTGCTGGAGCTAGAGTCACATGTTTGCAGACCTCAGCAGCTCTTCAGTAGCAAGTCAGACATTGCAGAAAGCTGTGCCCTCCTCTGGAGGATCGCAGCAACAAAATTCTGGGAAGACCACAAACAGTAGAAATTATGGTTGATGCCTGTACATATATATATATATATCTGCAACAAATTAGAAGGCATCTGTCCAGAGAAGTATTACATATGGTTTCAGCATCTTTACCTCTAGAAGAATCTATCCTTCTGTGTTTGCAGAAATGGGGGGGTGTTGTTTGAAGAAACAGGTAGGTGAAAAGTATTTTTATTCTCCTTCTCTAACTCCTTAATGAGGAAAAGATAGGAAAAACTTTGCTGTGGAAGTAGAACTTGTGAATATGTCTCTCAGAACTATATTGTAAACCTCCTTGGAGGACCAGGGTGGGGTATTTTCAGATCTGATAAAATGGGGTATTGACTCAATCACATGACAGCTATACAGTCAATCTGTTAACAATATATGAAAAAAATTAAATCTTAGTTAAAAATCTATTTGCAGGAACTCACATCTATTTTGGTACCACATCAAGATTCTATTAGTTCTTCCTTCATTACAAAGAAAGAAGACAAGACTTCATGGGATTTCAAATGTATAGTATATCAACACGAATATTTTAAAGCTTTCTGATGCAGAGACAAGGCAAAATTTATAACTATGCCCCTTCTCTCACTCTGGAGGTACCTGTAAGCAGTCATGCAGAGAATAGAAAATGAAAATTGAGTATTTTTCTTAGATATTCATACATAACAGGACCCCAGCAGAAATGCTTACATTGCCATCCCTGTCAGATTCTATGAATCCACAAATCCTGCTAAACACCTAATATCACAACTAAAGACGTGCCTAGATGTGCAAGCTGTCAGTTATTTATAAAAGGCTTCTTATCAGGACCAGCACTGACAATAATATCTGCAAATGTCGAAGAGCTCTCAACTGTCAAACAAGAAATCATCATCCAGCTGTGTGCTAAGTGTAACTGCTAGGTGCGAAGTCTACAAGCAAAATACATGGGGATAAACAACAGCTACCACAAGAACACCACGGATGAACCTGACCGGAGAAAAAAATGTGAGCAAAATAGCATGGTTATTGTTAAGCCTGGTCCTGTTGTCCTTGCAGCCCCTGTTGCTGATAAGGAACATCAGGAGTCTACATAGAGATGTTAGTGTTATTTCTTATGTCTATAAATCATCTGGCAGAACAGTCAGTTTTCATTGTGGTAAAAATATGAGTCATTGCCCGTAATCTCACAGGTACTGTTTCAGCTGTCACTTCCACAGAAGTCATGATGGGTGGAAAAGGCAGAAGTATGGGCATGTGCATACATTGATTCTTGTCCATGACCCAAGCTGCCTTCAGTCATGATTGACAAAAATAAGGACAATTATCTAAATCAGGCCTTTGTCATCAACACCATAGCTAGACAGTCAGAAAATATTACAATAGGTCTCATGAATCCATCTAATGTTTTCTAAAAACCACAGGAACTTTTAGTATCCATGTTATTCTTGGCAGTGAGCTCCATGGTTTTGCTGAAATTTGTGCATGTTGCACAAGGAGAATTATTTTGGCCTGTAATTTATTGAATTAAGATTTTTTTTTCAACAAACTGACAGAAGATAGAAGTCAGGCTCCATAGATTCTGTAAGTATAAACCACAATAGCAGAAAAGCACCAACAATTAGTCAGAACCCCTTACTGACTCACAAAACAAAGTAGATACTATACTATCAGTATAGTATGAGTATATATGTAAGCCAATCTTTTGAGTGTTCAAAGTGTGTAAATAATACCCAAACTGAAATTACACAGTGACAAGAATTCCAGAATGTTGATCATTTTTCTTCAGCCATTTGGGGAATTAATCTTGTGAAGAATGATAAAACTGCTGGACTTGATGACATCTGACAGGCAGAGGATAAAATACTTCAGTTAAATAACAACAACAAAAAAAAAAGTGAGTACCCAAGCCATTTATTGTGCATTTCTGTCAGTGTGTTAGTGCACGTATGTCACGGCACTCCAAAAATCGGGGACACTTTCTTCAAAGCCAAAGAACTGTCGGCCAGTGTCCATACGGTATCATCTTCACAAATGGCATTAGCATCTGATCTTAATTAAATTAGTTATCACCATTTGCTAAATGGCTCCTAATACCAGAGCAAGCTGGACTGTTCCCAGAAAGTCCCTGCTGTTTAAGTGCTTAACATCACCGAGCAGATCCAAGAGAGCCTTGGGAGGGCATGGATACAGACTCTATGCTTGTAGATTCAGCAGCAGCTGCTCATGACACTGGAAAACTCCAAAGTATGTAATTATTTGTAATTATTAAATTACATAAATTGATCATCACTCCATAGGGATCGCATATGGAAAAGTTTACACAAAACCATGGAAGAAAGAGCCAATGGTGGAGACAGCAATATTAGCTATCAGAAAAAAAGTATTTGCAGCAATGTTTTTAGCATCTATGGCTATAAGCAACCAACCCATAATCATATAAAGTCTTATTTCTGCTGGTGACTTGGACATCACAGTTCAAAATTCAGTTCAAAGTCACTTTTTGGTCCTGATTTTGGTTTGGCTCAGTGACAAGAGCACTTTCCTAATTAGTACATCTAAAGCCAACTGAATCCAGATGATACATGGGCCAGTCTCCTCCACCTTTAGACTCAATTAGCTCTTTAAGAGTTTAGCACATCCAAAATTGAGAGTGATTCACCCACTCCTGGCCTATCAGGGTACCATGCTGAGTTGCTCACTTTCCTGAAGGCCAGAGAAATCAGCATACAAACTTAGTGCCTTTAAGAGTTCATTTGCCAAATGGGGGTAAGGGGGTAAATGAGGAGGGAGATGGCAACCAAATAATGCTGTGAATTGCTGAACTCATGCAATACCACTCAGCACCTGCGTGTGTGCTCCGTGTGGGAAAGATCAGGATTTGCAGAGTTGCATACTGTGCAATGGATCAAAACTGCGTTGTCATAGTGGATATCTCAGATAAACCAATATCAGTGTGTCTTTTGGGGGATCATCCTACTTGATACCATGAAAGCACTGGCTATTATGAAAAAACACACATTGTGTATTTATGATGGTGCTCGAATGTTTTCTTGCTGCAGCAGAAATACCAGAGGTGTGACAACTACCCAATTGGAAATGCACAACAGAATCAGTAGGATATTTAAAAGCATGGGTCCTATTTAAAAATAAAATATAATAATAATAATAATAATGAACTAGTAACCTAAGAATGGATTGATTGGACAACCTGCAGACCTGCTCACACAGGAATCAGCTGAGTGAACAAGAACATGAAGAAATAAGATTATTATAAATACACAGGAATATGTGAACATTGTGAAAATTGGTTGAAGAGTACATCACATCACATCATGGTCTGTGGCATTATGACAAATAAAATATGAAGGATTTAACCAGGGCAACCCATTGGTCCATCTCTTGTGTTCACTTTACAAAACTGTGTCAGAAAATGACAAAAAGATTTATAACAAGAAAAAGTAAGCACAAAGATAGCTGTGCAGGTATGGAAGAATAAACAACTCTTTTCTTCCCTTTCTACAAGTCAGAACAAAGGAAAAAACTGAAAAGCCTTTTTCAAGCCCTAACGGTCCTTGACAGGCTACAGGAAATAATGCCCTAATTGCCAAAAAATGGGAAGAAGAGGAAAGAGGGCAGAATGTCACGGTTACAATTTGTTTCCAATTCATTCTCTCTCTCCAAGGTTCCTTCTGCCCTTTAAGAAATCTGTACTTAAAAAATAATGGACTAGACAATTTCCCAACCAGGAGTCTGGTATAATTCATTTTAATGCCACTCCAGTTGGCTGGGCAATACAATAGATCATTACGTTACGAGGGAACCCTTTGGTCCAGACTATGTATCAGAATGAACTTCTACATGTGTAGTGTATTTATCATGACTATGCTGCCACACAAGGTTATTATGCTGGTATGCAATATTTCTCCATCCCTTTTTAGTGGATTAGGTTCTTTTAGCCAAAATGGAACTGATCAACATAAAAAGACTATTCTAACTTTTTCAGAGCTGAATGCCTGAGTTAAATATCTGCCATTGACACGCTCAGGGAAGGTGTCAGAAGACAGTATGGTTTCACATAATCTTAAAGACTAATTTTCTCAGTGTGAGCCAGTGTTTAGTCTTGGAAAGACATGCTGTAACATACCTAGTTTTGACTATTCTACCTTCACTGTTTGCTCTGTTTAGAATGAGCTCCATGAATAAACAAAAGTTTTCTTATTTTCTTAAGTTTATTCCTGTCAGCATAGATGTAGAAGAAAATTCTACATTTTTTTTGGCTGTATTTGTTCCAGATCCAGTGACAAAACACTTGGATCATGCTTGGGATCATTTACTATTCCTCTACAAGTAAACCAAACTGAAACATTGAAGACATGTCAGAAGACATTTCAAAGACACTGGGATCAGAAGAAGTTAACAACTAATTAAAACTTTGGTTTGGAAGGCACTCTGTACATTATATTTCCATTGCTTTCATGGCAACTCAGTGCTCTAACTTCTGACAAATCAGGTCATTTATCCAAGCTCCTTACTGTGAACTAAGCTTTGCAAACTTAGTTCTGACTACTAATGTGAACTTTCATCTAGGAGGTATAAAATATAGGAGAGTAACAGAAATAAAATCCACTTTTTGCTCAGTGATCATCATCAATAGTGTTTATTTTTGCTTGCCTTGTTTTATCTTCCAGCATACATGAATCTTTCTCTATAAGTGTCAATTTTAGCCAGACTAGCATTGATTAAAGCAAACTCACAGGCTAAATTCTCACTCAATATTTCAATGTTTGAGGGCAGCTGAAGGAAAATAAATAGTTCTTTTTGTTTTGTTTTCCATTACCAGCTAGGAGTGAAGCTAGCAGTGACAAAAATCTGATGTGCAAAGGTCTTCCTATGCTATTTCCATCCAGGAAAACTCAAGAATCCCAAAGAAAGCCTATTCACGTGAGTATCCACCTTGTTCCAATGAGCTTCTGAGGTCTGAAATACTAAGCCGAAGTCCCTTCTGGCTAACTGGATTACCACAAACTCTCTGCCACTTATTTTCCTCCTCTCCTTAGCATTCACAGCACTGCAGCTAAAACTCCTTATCCATCACTGTTCAGACTAAATGTCTATTAGACAGTCCCTAACCGTTTTCATTATATCCAGATCTCTAATTCTGTTCTTAAGGCTTTGTGTTGGTCCTTCCTGTCCACACTTATGCTCTTATCTTTGTCCTTTCCCCCAGTAATGGAAAAGCAGGAAAGAGGCAATGGGAAATGCAAGATATGTGGTTGGACGAAAGCCTTGTGGCAGCTGTCAGGATGGGAACGATCTGGGGACAGGGAATAAGAGTCACAGGTGAGACATGGCAGGTGAGACATGGCAGCACTTTCACCTGTAAGTAGAAGGGTAAAGGCCTGTTTTATGCACTCACAATTCTGAGCCATTCTCCCAGATCAGCTTTAAGCCCAACAAAGGAGAAACATGCTTTGATTCCACCTGAGACTTTATCCTGGGCTACAGATTTGAAAAAAGAAGGTAGGAAAGAGCAAAAACTATATCTGGAGAGAGGTGGCAGGGAAAATGTTAGTCCAGGGCACTCTGCTGCTATTGTCTTGATCATGGCAAAATGCACATTCAGTGAAAACAGCCTTTGTCCAACACAAAGCAAAACACTATTTTTTGGGGCTGCATTTGTATGATATTGGCATATGAGAGTCATTAGAAAGGTGCTCCTAAGGCGGCATTTATCAAATGGTTGTTCCTAAATGAGCACTTGTCCCTAGGATTTTCTGCCTCTTGGCTATACCATACTCAGAAAGCCATGGACCAAATAAAGAAGCTGAAATTGTTTGAAATGATTTGGCTACTGCAGATCACGCTACAGGATGTGGCAAAGAGTCAAAACTCAGGTCAGATGGTCACAGCAGGCAACTGGGAACCAAGAGTTCTTGCATTAGCACATTATCCTCAAATGCTGGCATAAAGCAATTGACATTTTTGTACTTCACTCAACATGAGCATTGCTAGCATTACTTGAATTAATAGGAGGCACAATACCTGTGAAATGCTTTAAAATTGTGAAATCGTTAAGTATGATAACACAGTAGAACAAGTTCCCCAGTCTGTTTGTATTGATAGATATGAAAATCAAGGCTCCTGCCGTCTCCATTTTCAGGGTAATTGCTAAAAGAGAAAATGATCTATGTGTCAAGTCAACTCATTAAACAAATTGAGACTTTGAACTACTTGATTTGGGTGCAAATTTAATCACAGAGAGAAAGGGTGAATTGACACTGAACACACTTCCTATCTTCTGCCCTCAGGCCGTTTTAGATGTTACAGTAACACAATATTCTTATTGTTATTTTATAAGCTAGCTGAAAATCAGCATTACTCTGTGTGCTTCTTTTCCACGGTGAACAGAGGAAGCACTTATTCATACATCTGTAGTGAGGATGCATTTAAAAAGTAAACAGAGACTGTAAGGGGCTTAAATGTCTCTTGCCTGTACTAATACAGGCAGCAGGGGGACAGGGAGTGTGGTGCAGACATGCCAATATTGTCACCTCGGCGACTGGTACCCATTTGTTCATGACTTTGACATAAGCAGGCAGAAGAGCAAAGAACTAAGACCTGTCTACCTCCCTCCCATCTTGCTGCTGGCATGGTTCATGCTCCAGCACTGTGTAAGGTAGTCCTGGCTCCAACAGTGCAGTTCAACAAACTTTCCTCCAGCCTCTCAAGTTGCAGCTGCTATCACCAGATTTCCCAAGGATTCATTTCAGTATGTGAACAAGATCAATCCTACTCATTACAATTAGGCAGCCAGTAAATAAATCTTGTGTCCTGTCTTTGCAGGTTTTTCTGTTGTGTTGCACAGTGCTTGGAAATGTTCTCAAAGCACCTGCAGTGCTCCATTAGTTTCATTTTGACATTTAAAACTTTTTACTTTTGTGTAACCATAGAGTGTTTGTTCAAGTCATACTTCTGTGCCGAGCAGAATCTGTGCTGTATTTACCAAGCATAAGCCAATACAAAGAGTGCTCACTGTAATGAACAGTGTTTGGAGTGAAAAATCTAATGAGTATAGATGCTATCAAAGCTGTTCTCTTGCTCAGAAGTGAATGTTAATGCCAGTTACTCATGTTTCTTGATTAAACTCTCTCCGAACATTAAGTACTGGAGAAAAAATCCTCTGTCTCAAAATATGCACATTGCAGTTGAGTCAGAAGCTGGTACCAGGGACAGAGTGTGCTCTGTGCTGTGAACCATCAAGTAATGTTGCCATGAAAGTGCCCTGGATGGGATTTATAAGAGATGACTGTGCTGAGTATTCCACTGGATCATGGTCAGGTAAGTGGACAGCAGACTAAGATGTACTACCAGGGCAAGAGATGTACTTGCATCAGTAAATGACTGAATGAGGACGTTTTACATGGGGAAATAAGTTCTGCTAAAGATGGGTCAGTCCTCAATATTTACAGCAGGGCATCATATAAGCCATGAGAGCCAGGCTCTCACAGTTGGGGCTACTCCCTCAGGTTGACTGACCCATGTTCACTATTCTGTTGGAGAAACTGTTGGGGGTTATGTCTGCAGCAATTCTTTTCTATCAGTATTTCAATAGGATACAAAAGGGACGGGTACCTGGTTATGTACCTGCATATCTGACATCTGGAGTTAGGGGAATACGCCAACCAGGATCAAAAACAACAAAAAGCTTCTCCTTAAAGGTGGAAAGGCATATTGCCAATGCTACAGGAATGCATGTTTGTTTTATACTCAACAAATAAGAGTTTAAGAGAAGAAGGGATACATAAATATTGTATCTTCAGCTACCTCCTTGATCTCAGGCCATTGCACTTCATATAGTTATCATTTTCTTCAGTCAAATGTTTCCTAAAGCTGTGACATAGTGACCCCTAAAACAACCCTGGCACCTCAAGCTAAACAACAGATGTAATGTTGGGAATAGAAAGCACTAGGAAAGTTTAAATTTGCAATAAAGCTGGAGGTGGCTGGTGAAAGACCTGCCTTTTCTGGCAGGCTTCCTTTTCATGTCTGGATTCATGCTGGGTTGAAATCTTCTGTCCAAAGTTTTGAGGACCTTATGAGTGTTGAAGACACCGGTGTACCATTCAGCCAGCACCTAATCAGAGCAATGCTCACCACAGCGTTCACAAAATAGATGTATTATAGAATATGGGGGGAGACGAGTGGCAGGAACAGTGAAATGTCTTGTCTGGGAAAAGGGAGGAAGCCGTTAGCAGAGCTTGGAAAGGCCACAGATGTCCCAGCTCCAAAGACTGTGCTTTAAATATTTAACCACCCAATGTTTATCCCATTTGTTATTGATAGATCACAGCCCCTGGCATAAATAATGTTTTACACTTTGCAAATATCACTTCATAAATCTTCGCGACAGGTGTGTGTGGTGGGTGGGTGACCAGCGTTATCCCCACCTCTCCAAATGGGGACCCGGCGGGCAGAGACAAAACTGCCAAAAGCCAAAAGCTGCTCGGGTTAGGAAGAGCCCGAAGGCTAACCAACTCCCACAGAAAGCACCTCAGGAACCTTGCAAGCAGCAGAAGGCAGAAATTAAAACACTGGAGCTGTTTGGGGATAATTTCCAAGAGGGAGGAGAGCGGCTCCGCGACTTGCTAGGAGCTGAAGGACCTCCCATGGCAGGAGGCGGCCCGCAAGGCCGCTGGGCCAGGGCCGGGCCTGCTCGCACCAAGCGCAGTCGCGGCCGGCAGCATTACATTTCTCACACAAATTTAAGTTAGCAGGAGAAAAAGAAAGAGATTGGAAGTAATGGGGGACATATGAATCACATCTGCAAGTCTTTGTGCAATTTAGCTTTGAAATTTAAGATTTAAACTAATGTATTCCTTGGCCAAAAGTTATTCTAGCTTCTCCAGGCAGGTGGTAATAGAAAGAAATGTGATCTTTTTGATTAAGTCAGAACATTTACTGCCACTGGGAAGTGCTGCACATAATGTACCATGGGGACGTGGTGCTTTCTGCAATTTCTGCTACAACTGCAATATCTTACAGTAAGCTTTCAAAAGTACAGAGTATAGGAAGTCTCAAATCATCCTCATTAACTGCATTTATACAGCAGTGCACCTATCTATTCAGGTGTTAGAGATGCTTCCAGTAAAGTAAATTAAGTACTGATTTTGCTTCCCAACACCCAGTATAAATCTAGACAACTTGCCCTATTTCTGTAGCATTATTCCAGAATTAAATCCATTCAATAAGGCTTTTAAATTTATGCCTTACTTGGGCAATTGACTATTTCCACCGGAGTCAACAGGGTTGCCCTTACAAGCTTTAAATTCTTCAGTGTCTTAGAAAATTCAAGCGTGTGCTGGGGACCGAAAACTGCCCTCCAAGGCTAAAAACAAGAGATTGGCAGAAAGCTGCAAACTAATACAAAACTATGAATGAAAATCAAAAGGCACAAGACCTCCAGGAGTAAAGAAGAGAACTTGCAATGTTTAGAAAAACAGTCTAATCCTTAGAGGAAACAGGAGAGCTGAAGGCTGTGAACAGGCACCCTCATTTCAAATACACCAATATTTAGTCTTCCTTCAGGATCCCATTGTACTGATGATGCACAGAGAGAAGTTGGGTCTCTGCCTCCCCAAAAGCTTACACCTGAGATTTCCACACCAGTTTTCCAATTGTCTGTAGCTAAATTCCCTTGTTATCTGCAATCTACTAGTAGGGATAGTAAGAAATAACTTACCTAAGGCCTTACTTATCACTCACTCAAACACCAGCAAATGAAGCCTGGCTCTCCCTACTGGCACATATGGGGGAAAATTTAGATACGTTTGGCAGAAGGCTTTGGGGGTTTTGCTTTCATCCAGGCTTATGTAGGAAATGGAAATTTCCTGTTCCTGTCAACCTGAAATGCCTGTGAGGTCACAACTGAGCAGCTAGAAAATATTAAACTACCACAGCCTCATTTTCTAATGAGGTATACACTCAGCCTAAGCTTTTAAGTTTACTTTAGGATCATCTTTATGGTCCAGGTAACTCTCAGCTCAGCCAGTGCAGGATGCTTAAGTGATATTGTAATATGAATAATAAATCTTAACCTGGGACCAGGCAGGAAGCTATTGAATGCTGAAGAAACGATACTGTAAAAAGCCACTTTAGAGATCTGTGCAAGCACAGGGGCTGTGGGCATGTTTGGTTGTCCAAAGGGGGCATGTGGACACCTGCATTTGGTTTGCTGTCTGCAGGCAGGTCTTTGCCTACCTTCTCCTGCACCTCACATTGGACTGCATACCTAATGCAGGTGTTGATTTCCTCCCTGAATAACCAGCCCCCTAATTAAGCTGAACACTGCTTAATTCAGCTAGCCTGTAAACGCTGCATTCATTATTCAGAATTCTCCAGATCTGATGGAACTGAAGGAAAACGAAAACAAAGCTCCTCACAGGATCTAACACCCCCTCCTGCTGGTCTGCAGAGACCCAAGTTCAGGCACAGCACAGCTCCAACGCATCATCTGTTGTCTCACACAAACAGGTATGAGAAGAGACACTTACCCACCAGGAGGACAAGGGGCTCTTCTTTTAGAACAGCCAGAGCCAAGGGACATGGGGACGATGCTGGAACAGGAACAGGGGAGGCAGAAATAAGCACAGCCCTTCCAGGTGGTCAGTGCTGACTCTCCCACTCCTTCCCTGAAGCACGGCAGATGCTGCCCATGGAACAGCTGCCAGCCCCCAGCTGTTGGGCCATTGAGCTCAAGCATGCCCATGGCACTCATACACCAGCTTCCTGGCTCTCAGCTGCCCCATGGCTTGGAGAACTGGAAGTACTATACTTTCTCTCCCACCTGCTTGTGCATTAGTCAGAAGCCAGAGCAGGATCCAAGCCTTTGTGTTTGCACCGTCCCACCCCCTAGGGAAGGATGGGATCCGGTTGAGGCTCACAAGGAAATGGCAGCTGGGCGAGGCTACTACACACAGAGAGCCCTGCCTTGGCAGCAGGTCACAGTGGCTGTCTCCACAGGGCTCCATCTTGGTCTTCATTTTCTTTAAAGGTTGCTGAAAAAATACCAGGAGGAAAGTGCAAGAATAGAATGTGGGAACAGCAAAACATTTCCGCATAATGGAGTGAGGGAGATCAGGAGTGGAAACGACCTATTAGCAGCTGGACATGTGGTTTTAGGGAGAATTTGATGCAAAAATACTTAGAAATTTGGATTGAATTCAGTGAGTCAGAACAAGCTGAAAGCTGAGCTGGTTCCACTTGGAGCAGCAACATTTTGTTTCACGTTTCCCAAGCATTTTGTTTGTCCCCGCACTGGTCCATGAAAAACAAATGGGAGTTGTGTGGCAGTGAGTGTGTGGCACTCACTCCTTTCCTTCCCTTGGCTGCCCTCCCTGCCACAGCCACAGCATGGCTTGGTGTCAGTGTTTTCCTGCTCCTTGAGGACTCTACACCAAAACCCAGGCTCTTCTGTATCTTGGCATCTCAGCTGTTGACAGCAGCAGTCACTGAAAGGAAGACAAGAGAAAGACTTACACCTGGTGACAAGGCCACTTACCGAAGTGGGCTGACTTACACCACTGCCTTCATAACCCATGCTTTGGGCTCATTTTAAATTTCTTTAATCAAGAAAAGATCTGAAGGCAGGTGTCTCAGTTCCCCCCCACCTTGTTCTTCTTCCACCTCCTATGGATCTAGGTTTCCTTTTATTTAAAAAAAAAAAAAAAAATCAAGTTGAACAAAACACCCATTTAAATCTAAATGACATTTTTTGAAAATATAGGGGGGAAAAAAAAAAAAAAAGCTTACATTAGATTACAAAAAAAATACAGTATCCTAATTAGATCATGGAATCATAGAATCATAGAATCATTTAGGTTGGAAAAGACCTCTAAGATCGAGTGGTCCAACCTTTAACCTAGCACAGCCAAGTCCACCATTAAACCATGTCACTAAGCTCTACATCTACAAATTTTTTGAAGACCTCCAGGGATGGTGATTTAACTACTTCCCTGGGCAGCTTGTTCCAATACTTCATACCCTTTCAGTGAAGAAATTTCTCCTAATATCCAACCTAAACCTCCCCTGGCACAACCTGAAGCCATTTCCCTTTGTCTTGTCACTTAGTGCCTGGGAGAATTGCCTGATCCCCACCTTGCTATACCCTCCTTTAAGGTAATTGTAATCAATGTAATGACACTGCCAAGGTTTTTCACCACAGTACCTAAGCACTGGAACCAGACAGTAACAATTTCTAGTTCTACAAATGTGGTTTCCTCCAGGACTTCCCATATTTTTATTCAATTGCTCTTTTTTCTTTTTTTTTTTCTTTTTTTTTTTCTCTCCACAGGTAGTGAGAGATTTTTTAGGAGGATTTTTTAGGAGTCAATAAGAATTATTCACAAAATGTATTTTAATAACTGTGGCTATGTTCATAAATTGCACTTGCACATGCATGTGTGCACGTTCAAGTTATTATTGCTTTTTTTAAAAGAATTGCTAAATAGGTCTGGAAAAAATCCCAAATTTGAGGCTGTTTGGAAACTGCTCATATCTGCTTTATTCAGACAGAGCCATTCGATGCTGTCTCTGATTGGACTGTTGGAACATTTCTTTTTTTGTATATGGAGAAATAAATATATATATAAACAAACAAACAACAAAAACAACAACAAAACAAGTACCACCATTCAGCCAACTATTCATATGGATTATGTGAAAGTCTGGTTTTCACGCATAACTGGCAATAGTTTGTATATTCGTAAACCACATACTAAGATGCCAGACATATTAGTAAATAGAATTTAGACTTCAGAGTCTGAAATTCCAAATTAGGCTTTCCAATATTGTGACACACTCTTCAACAGCCTGGCTTTGCTTGCTGACTAGTAATGCCAAATAGGAGAAAGGATACCAGTAGTGTGAGTACCAAGCATACCATTCCCATTATTCACTCGTGTAAAAAACAAACAAACAAACAAACAACAACAAAAAAACATTTCTTTATAGGACATTGGTCAAAACATTATGCCTATCAGCTTGATTTTTTTTTCTTTAAAGAAAACCTACTGCAAAATGTTGGGAGATCTAAGCAAAACTGTAGATTAAAAAGACCAAAAAAATTTCAGGGGATCTCAGGTATTGTAAGAATGGATACTGCGGACATAGCAAGTTGCAAAGATGCTATAAACAGATGAGCAACATAAAGAAACAAAAGGAAAGCAGACTACAATGTGTGTATTTAAATGGAGATAAATAAACTGTTAAAAAGGAGAATGCAGCTCTCAGCACAGATAAACTGGGAGAGACACCCAAAGTAGCCTGGTACATCAGGGAGGGGGAAACCAATAACAAACACAAGGAAATAGAGTCCTTCAGGCTAGAAGTTAAACTGTGAAAAATCACACTGCGTTCCCATTTCACAAGTACCGGAGTTACTTGGTCTATGTGTGGTTTGCGAACCTAAGAGTAGCAGCTAACCAGGTTTGTGAAGGAGAAGAGGACTATAAGAGAGGAGTGAAAAAGTGAATGGTAATGGGAGCATCGACACCCCGAAGGAAATGATGCATCAGCATTAATCATAACATCAATGAGAGATACCTTTTCTCCATCCCAGCAGTACATAATAATAATAATAATAATAATAATTGTGTAGAAACATCATTTACATCATTTTTAGCTTTTTCCTTCTCATGTTTCAGAACTGGGGAAAAAAAAAAAAAAAAAAAAAAAAAAAAGTGTTTTCATTGTGAAATGCTCCCAGCTGCCTGTGTGGGTGAAGAGTAAGATTTTGCAGGGATTGCAGATGGGCAGGGCAGGGCAAAGCTGCCTTCCCCTATAAATGCCATGAGTAGCTATCTCTCCTCTGTCAGTATTACTGTTTGCGAAGAGGTGCTACCTCACAGTCCTACTGGGAAGAGAGAAACAGTGCAAGTTTTCTTCATTATGGGGCAGCACAAGATGCTTTTTGCCCCAGCTGCTAAAGGACTTCTGTGCAGGATCTGTGCAGACAAAACACAAAAAGCAGCTGATCACCTGTAAGTGATCAGGATGCCCTGGACTTTAACACCAATTATCCCCCTGCATTGACAATCTAAGGATAAAATGACAGAACGCAAATATTAAACTGCAAAAATGCAAATAGCAGAATTCATTTATTTGGTGTCTGAGCTGGCCACTAAGCTCAGGACCATGTCACAAGCTGGTCCCCACTTCATCCCTGGTCCTCTAGGTCTCCTTTTGTGAGGGCAGAGCCTCCAGGAGGAAGGTTGCACAGAGAGTTTGTCTTGCTTCTGTGGGAGGATGAGCTCCCACCCTTTTAGAGAAAAGACAGAGACAATTGCGTATCACCGAACCATGCAGCGCCTGCCACAGCAGGAAGGCAGCAAGGCCAAACTGATCGAATAGCAGCAGTGCCCAGAAGCACTGGAGATATCTGGTCCCTTGGGCCACCTCTGCTTGCAGGTGGCCACCTCTGGGCCCAGGACATCCACTGCCACTGTGTGGAGCCAGGACAAGCAGCCCAGAGAACCCAACTATTAGCTCCCAGCCAATTCTCCAGCTGAAACATCCAGCTGAAACTACGCTGCTGCCTGAGAATAACACGGCTCCATGGCCCTGCTGGGGACATGGCAGTCTTTGGTGCTGTGTAACATACAGCAAATCAAATTGATCCCCAGGTAAAATTGCTTCAAAGATGCCTGAAGTATGGCATGTTGGTTAGACTGCAATTTTTTAAATATTTTTTTTTGGGGGGGAAGGGGAGGGAGTCATGCTTTTTAAGGGTTTGGAAAGCATCTTCTGCGAGGCAGGTGCTGCTGTGAATAAATAACAGGCTCCATCGGAGCGAGCAACTTGCAGGTTCCTCCTGCCCGCGTGGTGCCTGAGCTAATGATGCTGAGCTGGAGGGCTGCGTACCCTATTACCCATCCCTGGAGCCAGCTGCTCCCCACACCTGCAAAATCTGTACAGAAATCCGTTCCCTTACAGATTGTGGCACTGGCTGGGACAGGACATCTCCTGCTTCTGCTGCCCTAAAGGAAACTCTACCTGACGGGAGCTGAGTCTCTGAATCAAGCAGGATTTTCAACACTGTGCAATGGCTCTTCTTTTTTTTTTCCCCTAAAGTTAAACTTTTCACAGTTTGAAAACAACTCTGAGTGAAGATGGCAGCAGCTGAAGGAATTTGGCTAGAAATTGCACTGCCTCTTAATCCATCACTGCTGTGCAGCAGCTCTGCCTGTGCAGACTCCCGGCTTGTTTGAAGGTGGTTGGGATGGCTTCAGGCTTTTGGCTTTTTTATGCTAGCAGATTTTCATGCTTTGATATCATCTTTGACATAACTTTTGATCCAGCGGAGGTGATGCTGGCACTTTTTTTTTTTTTTTCCACTGGGAATATTTTATTTGTGTGCAGTGCTGCTAGAGCATTACAGCTGCCTGAGTTACTTTGTGAGAAGGGCATTTTGGAATAGCCAGATTATTCTTAAAAAAAAAAAAAAAAAAAAAAAAAAAAAAAAAAAAAAGGATGATGTTTCAAGCTGTCAGACTGGCAAGCTTTGGGAAAAGTGAAGAAACCTGGTGGAAAGTCTTCAGCTGGCTCTCCCTGCAGGGTAGAGGCGCAGGGAAGGAGGGTAGCAAGCCAAGGAATACTGTGTGCCTTAGGGAACCCCCTGCTGAAGGACGTTCAGCTGACTGAGAAAGTCAAACACCCCTATTCATGCTGAAAAAGAGGCTGCACTACCTTCTTCAAGCATCTGAGCTACAAAGGGAATTGTTCATAAAGGCAGAAGGAATTAAAGGGCGTACAATTTAATGGGCCAGATTGATGTGCACACTGATGAAATATACTGCAAATTGACTAAATGTCTGATTTGGCTGAAATAATCTTCTTTTCTTTATATTTTATTTTATTTCTGGACAATGTTATCTTCTGTGATTTTCATCATTTGTAAGCCCTATCCTTTGCCATGACCCCAACCAGAACTGGCATATGTTTAAAAAAAAAAGAGAGAGAGAGACAAAATCACTATATGCCCTAATTTATACCATTTTAATGCCCATTCAAGCAAATTAACGTCGTGCTAATGTAGTTCTCATCCCACCTAAAATAGATCCCAGCCTGATTGCAGCCTGCGTGCATACAGTACAAGGACTCACTAGGGCCAATTATACCAGGTACTTACCAACACAGCTGACCTCTGTGCTAACCAAAGGAGAGAGATGGGATTGCACATCATCGTTTTCTCTTCCTTTTCCTTGAATTGATGAGGTAGTCTTTTTTTTTTTTTTCCCTCTCTTTTGCGTGATGCTATGAAAGCACAGTTGCTAGGAGCTGGTAGGCATTGCAAGGAGTTGAGCTGGTCTGGATTTATATTCATGCAACTCGTTCGGGTGATGCAGTTACCCAAGTGCAAACCTCTGCAGTGGGACTTCCACCAGAGTAAGGCTTGCGCAGATTTACCTTATGAATGAAAACTCATTTTGGTGCAGAGCCGTTGGAAGAGCTTGTTTACGTGAAGTTGCTCAGAAAAGTTGATCTGAATTTTTAAGTGGATTAGTTAAACTGCATTAATTAAAGCCCTTTGTGGGAACTGTCAGAATTAAAGTGGCTTTGATTTGATTTGGTTTACTTCTCTTCCAAGGCTAAGTCATATTAAGGCCACTTTAATCGTGAAATGGGAGGTTTAATGCAATTTAGCTAATTCACATTAGACTCCTGCCTATAGTTAATTTAAATCAACTTTCCTGATTGTCCCTGTATAGACAAACCCAAGCAAAAAGCCAGGACCACAGTAGAAACATCTAAGAGCAGTTTGAAAAAAATCCAAATATTTATTAGCGCATTTAGGATGTTACTACCTTTATCACTGACAAGCTTTGGGAATTGCAGGGAGCGATGTCAAGGTCCAAAAAGACATGATGAGAAACAGATCCTCAGTGCTGAGCTACAGCTGCCCATCAGAGACAGTACTACACAAAAATACTTACTCTAGCCTAAAATAAAGGATAGCAAATTAGGGAAATTCTTGTCAGTCCTGAGACAACAAAAGGGCTTGGAACATGTCTACAGAAGGGGAAGAAGAGAATCTAAGAAAGAAGGAGATGTTATTTAAAGCTTTTCTGATAAGTTCTGCATCTTTTCTTCCTCCTGAGCCAGAAGGCAGAAACAAAATTGGTAAAATGGTGTTGGAGAAGACCTGGTTTTCTTTGTCCTGGAAGTATCACGCAGACCTGGTTCAGGCAGTGGTACAAGGCAATAGCTATACAGCAACCTGGAGATCAGGCATTTGGGACATGGTGGCAGCCAGGTGGCTTCTCAGGACCAACACTGTGCCAGGAGCCAACCTGCCATGCCATGGGTTACCTACAAATTCAAGAATTTAAGGCAAATCTTTGAAAACTATGTCTTTGAAAACTATCTCTACAGGTGGGAGTAGCTTCCATAAGACCCTTCAATGCCTCTGGAAATCTAAACGCTTTTTGCATAATCTTTTTAAAGCTTGTAGGTTGCCCTAAAGCAACAGCACTGCCGACCGTGCATGTTCCCGTGAGGATGTTTGCCCAGACGGCGTTACTCCCCGCAGCAGATGAACGACTGTGCCTCGGCGTGGATCGGAACCGAGAACCACCACATTAAATGAGAGGGAGTGCGAGACAGGCTTCTTGTGCTGCCGAGATCCGTTTTAGCATTGAATCATACTCCAAACAGCGGGGTAAGCGAGAGGAGAGGTGGTAATTAGGGGGCTGTGTCTCTTTGGAGGTGGCTGCGTGCATGGCTGAGCACGAATGGCCTGGTGATGAGTGGCTGGGACTCCAAGGGGCTGAGCGGGCAGAGCTGAGGTAGCAATGATTAGCTGCCACGCAGGGTAAGTTATTGTCTCCTGTGATGCTAAAGATATACTGTATTTAATAGTTCCTCGGCTAAATGCATTCGGATGGTTGATATTGCCCAGCCGGAAACATTCATTCACGTAATTAGTTTACCTTCCGAGTTTAAACCAAATGGAAAATCCCCCTGTAAGGCACTCTTAAGCCAGCTCTCGTGCCAGTGTTGATCAGCAGAGTGATATTGACTTTGCAAATCTGTCTAGTGTTCCCCAGATGGACAGTGAGGACCTTTAATCCCCTCCCTTATCACAGTTCCTTACCACAGCCCTCGTAGGGATGCTCTGGCATCTTTTCTGGATAACCTGACCCCAAGATTTGTAACGGCTGCTGATGAAGTCGATGGAAAACGAGCCCTCGTGTGACAGGACGTTACCTGTCAGCAATCCTAATTCCAGGTGTGTGGTGGGGTTGGGGGGGCAGGAGATGATTCATCCCTTTTCAGAAATCTTCCATGTCACAGATTTGCAGTTAGACTTTTTTTTCCAGAGGGTTCCTCAGCAACTTGCCCATTATAAATGATCTTCAGGTGACTTCCTCTCCGTTCTCTGGGAGATGTGAATATTTGACTTAACAAATTAATCTTTTCACTCCTTTCATAGCAAGTCAGATACCTTTATATATGGGCGGCATGAAACAGGAAATAACAACATGGAGCAGAAAGGAGAGTGTCTGATTTTCAAGTACCTGTTCATTATAAGGTTTAAGCCAGGCCCTCAGCTACAACGGGGCAATGCTATTTAGACCAGCGATTGTACTGCTCCCTCTCTCTATCTCACTGGCCTGATTTTGTAGGCAACAGCATTCAAAGCCTAGACCTGAATCAAAAATCAGCAATGGCTGAAGTAGCTTCAGTACAAGGGGCAGTTCCTCAGGGTCTCACTGCTGTGTAGCCGTGTTTTCTATTAATGTAAGAGAAAACTAATATACAGAGAAGATTCATAAAAAAAAAAAAAAAAAAAAAAAAAAGTGTACTGTATGCACCAAATGTCCCAGATCAAATGGCTAACCCAAAGTCTCCATGCTAGGGTGTCCTCAAAAATGTCTCATCCCCACTGGCTATTTATGATTGCAAGGTGACTATTTTAATCAAAGAGAAGGCAAGCTCCTTTTTTTTTTTTTTTTTTTTTTTTTTTTCCCAGCATTTCTAGTACAGAATGGCACCTTTCTGTTGTCCTGCACATAGCACTGGGGGAGAGGCAATGATGGGGCTTCTGTGATGTCCTTTGCCATTCCAATTTCTTTGGTGCTCTTTGTGTTGTGAGATAGGCAGGGCAGGGATTCTGGCCTTCTGTGAGGAAAAGTAGTTTTTTTTATCAGGTAACAAAAGCTGTGACCCATAAGGGGAACTGGAACTCAGGTTTCCAAAAATAGGAACAGAGATGTGCCAGGAGATCCTGATGGGTGAGTCCTTGCACTCAAGGGACTGGTCTGTCTAGAAGATCCTGTCAGTAGGGGCTTTTTTCCTAACTAAAGAAGCTTATGCAATCTTTGTACAAAAGGAAAAGCCCCCAAAGATTTCCCTAAAAAAAGTCAGCACAAACCAGAAACAAACAACAAATGAGTTCACAAATCAGAAACTTTATTTTGAGATGTTTCACACCAAGAAAGTGGGTGGTGCTGAGCTCTCTTTGTCCATGGCTAATGGGAGCTTCCAGCTGCCTGGAGGACCCTGCTGGGGTACAGCCTGGGTCGATGTGTGTTTCCTTCTCCTTAGGTCCCTGTCCTTGTAGAAAGTCATGACACTCTCCAGCTGGGTGCTTAATAACTAAATTAACTAAAATAATTAAATAGCTGAAATTAGCTGGCAATGCTGGGGAGGGAAAATAGGTAGCTGCAAGAGCAATTTAAAGAACAGTAGCTCAGTAAAGGTTAAAAGACAACTAAAAGCAGCAGGTCTTACTCACTGCCCAATTTTAAACATTTGTGTGGTACTTGCTGCTGAGATTTGTGGGCTTGAAGACTAAATTCTGGGAGAAAAACGCTTGTCAACTTGACTGAAGGTAATATTTCACACCTTTGGAGTTAAAGACATGTCCAGTGCCTGTATCCATGAGTGGCTGACAGTGCTGAGCTTGCTTCAGTTTGAAGTGCAATATTCCAATCTTTCTTTCCTTGATATGAACCGAAGATTTTGCCAAGGCCTGTCCTGTACTACCCACTTCAGTTGGACACTAGAAAGAAATACAGGAATCCATCTGTTTTGTTCACTGCAGGCTACTACATACATCCTTTTAAACTGACAAAACAAGAGGCAACGGGCAGAGAATGAAGTACAGCAGCTTCCAGATGAACATCAGGGAGGACTTCTTTATTGTGTGGGTGACTGAGCACTGACACAGGTTGCCCAAAGAGGTTATGGAATCTCCCTCCTTGGAGTTCTTCAAAATCCAACTGAACATGGGCCTGGGCACCCTGCTGTAGGTGCCCCTGCTTGAGCAGGAGGTTGGACCAGATGGACCCAGAGGTCCCTTCCAACCTCAACCAGTCTGGGATTCAGACACATGGAGCCTTAATGCAAATCATTACACACGGTAGCTGGTTAAGCCCCATTACCCTTGAATTTGGCCCAAGGGCAGCTACTACAGTAATTGACTGATGCAGTCAGTTTCACAGTGCCATGATGAGAGACCTGACGGCTAGTGGGCTCACGATGAGCACAGTCAGGGACAGAATCCTCTGTGTGCAAACTCTTTTCCTCTGGAGACCACCAAAATGGCAGACTCTATAATTTACAGTTATCCGATTATCAGATTGTAATTTTCCAGGCACTGGATTTGCTAGCTGGGAGAATTCAGGACCTTAAGAAATTAAAGTCCCAAAAGGCTCACTAGTGCTATGTATTTTGTACCTAAGCCAAGGAAGTCATATAAGGCTGCTCATCTGCTGGCATCTGTAGCAATGTTGCCCTCAAGAAAAGCAGGTGTTTTCTAGACATCAGTAAGGCTGGAATGAGAACCAAATTGAGCAGCTCCGAATGGTTCATTATCCAGTTCTGTGCCTGTGTGAGAAAGAAGGTGCTGAAAGGCTTTAATCCGCTAGCATTTCGCACCTGCTTTGTTTTCAGCCTTTGCAGGGATAAGTGGTTACATGGGGTGCAAAGTAGTGACCACTCGAGCCTGCAGTGCTTCTAGATGAGACAAGCAGCACAAGAATCTGAGACACTTTCTCATGAGAGCTGTGTTTTAAGACACCAGGAGTTCCTACATGTCAGATAAACTCCAGATAAACACGTGGACTTTCAGATGCTCTTCTGGATCCAGCACAAATTTTGAACTATTTAGAGCTTTTGTTCGCTCATCAATTTTTGTTTTCTCTTTCTACCCAGGAATCTTAATCCCTTTGTGAAGATATTGTTTAAGCTATCTCAGCAACTAAGGATGTATAAAGTAAGGATTAAGTGCACCTTGGCCAGGTTTACAAGCTGCAGAATGTGTTGCAGTTTAGGGATGACAGAGCAAGCCAATAGTAAATAAATCCTGGCTGCATGATTTTTTTTTACCTGTTTCCTCTATAACAAATCCTTCGCAAATCTGGCACAGCTGGGACTTGAGTAGGGGGCTCCTTGGCTCCCTCCTTAGCTGCTCCATCATGAAATGCAGTGATAGTCAGAAAAGTAACTGCATAAAAATGGCACCTAGGCACTGTAAATACATGTTCTCTGTGGGTCTCCTGAGGCACATGTGCTGAGTTTAATGACCGCTTTTTTCTTTCTCTTTCCTGTAGCTAGGGATGTGCTAGCCATGTCATACTCAGCAATCCTGCCTCTCCCACTGCATTGCCAGTTAATGTCTGCTTCCAGAAGCTTTGCAGTTGGCAATGTTTTAATAAGCAGAAAGAACACAGCTTGATTCTCAGGTAACAGGCTGAGCTAGCTGTGCTGGCAGTCAGAGAAAAAAAACATGGTATTGACTTGAAGACTGAGTGAATTTGGAATAGAAATTGCGGAGGAGGAATAAATGTGGCATACCAGGATGTCACTTTTACACTTTCCAGATGATAACTGCACTTTAAAGTGGAGAATCTCTGACAGTGACGTCCTCTTTTAAGCATCCAACATCTATGCCCGTACCTGGTCCTCCCGTAAACCCCTTGCTTTTGCAGCTCTGCCTGACTCACATAGTATACTCTTCACAAAATGCACTGATAGAGGCTCTGTTTATCAGAGTTACCCAAGTTTGTTTCCAAGTTAGAATTACCATTTTATGAGGAGGTGGCAGGGTTAAGAGAGGAGAAGCTTGCATTTGTTGGGCAAGGACATTGAAAAGCACTCACCGGGAATAAAAGTTGTAAGCTAAGTAGCACATATCTGACTGTGGTGCATTAAAAAAGTTCCGGGAAACTTGTTTCTTGTCCCTCGCTGCAATATCTTGATGGTGTTGGGGTTGTTCAGACTGGAGAGGAGAAGGCTCTGGAGAGACCTTACAGCGGCCTGCCAGGGCCTAAAGGGGCCTACAGGAAAGGTGGGGAGGGACTCTTTGTTAGGGGGTACAGAGATAGGACAAGGGGGGAATGGCTTTAAACTGAAAGAGGGTAGGTTTAGATTAGATGTAAGGAAGAAATTCTTTACTCTGAGAGTGGTGAGGCACTGGCACAGGCTGCCCAGAGAAGCTGTGGATGCCCCATCCCTGGAGGTGTTCAAGGCCAGGCTGGATGGGGCTTTGGGCAACCTGGGCTGGTGCGAGGTGTCCCTGTCTTTGGCAGGAACTAGATGGTCTTTAAGGTCTCTTCCAACCAAACCATTCTGTACTTCTATAATATTACACAGCACCTGTGAAATCAGCATCCAAGAGAAGTTTTAGCACCCTCTGCTGCAGCAGTCCAGGGTACCTATTTCTAGGAAATCGGTAGATCGGATGGAATCTGTCAATTGCCTGAGATATTTGGGATGTCCCCAAGTGGTGACAGAGGTGGCAGAGGGAAGGCCACATGTGTGTGTGACAGCAGCATACTCACAACACCGTGGTAATGCAAGGAAGGAGATCTGTAGCCCGCTAACAGTAGTGAGTGTCCTTTGGGGTGGCAGTATCTGTCCTTACTGGCAGACCCCGCGGCACAGAAATATCTAATTTATTTTCAGGAGAGGGTGAAAAAGGATTAAAAGCAGGAAATCAGGCTTTTTGCTTTTTCTGGAAGAGAGGCTGTTTGAGAATAAGCTGCTTTCACATTGGCAGCTTGAGGTGATGCACTTCCAAGAGCCACGTCCCTCGGTGGAGGGACAAGTACAGCTGACCCCCTAGAAATCTTGTTAATGTGAAAAGCCAATGTCTGTGTGCGAAGGATGCTAAAGCCTGTTCCAGAAGATGAGAAGGCTCTACAAAATGCCCAGCATTGCTCCCAGAAGCAACCCTTCTTTTCCAGGGTTCCAAGGACCTATCAAGACCAGTGTCTCCAAAAGACATGAAATCTCTTTTTACCAGGCCACATTTGACACCACATATCAAAATTAACCCTGCATAAAAATCACTAGCAATATGGGATTCAGGAAAAAGTCAAAAGCACAGTGAAAGCAGTTGTTTGTTTGCCTCTCAAGGACATTTTTGCAGTCTGCTTATAAAAGTCCTGGAGAACCAGAATGTGAAAATACGTGTAAGGAAAGCTCTGAATGTCAAACTCCATGTCCAAACCCTGCATAATATAAACAGTGAATAAATGCTAATATAAAAAAAAAAAAAAAAGGCAAATGAGTTATTTTTAAAAGTTACTTTTAACGGTTACTGTGTTATTAATAATACAGTTGGAGAATTATTTCCAGCCATGTCCCTAGATCCAGTGGAATAATTACGTGCTCCAGAACAGCAGTAAAAAGATGAGGAACTCCATATATCTTAGTGACCAGATCTATAAATATGCTTCTAAAAATTAGCAACCATTGTCATAGCTGGCTCAAGAGAGACTTGTTAACTAATTATAGATCAAGATGTGCATTAAAATTAATGCAGTTTTCAAGATATTATAGTAACTGTCATGTTCCTCAGATTGATAGGTAGACGGTCCTGGAACCTGAAGGGTCCGTGTAACCTCTGCAGCTCAGTCTGTGTAAGAACAAGATTTCAAACACCATTTTCCTGTCATGCCTCAAGTTAGACCAGGTAGAAATATTACCTAGGATTGGTCACTCTTTGGCCAGGAAGTCTGTGACCTCTCAGGATGCTGCCAGCTGGGGCAAACACATGTCTTGCAAGGTCTGGACTGAGCCCACACCAGGCTCTGGAGACACCACCAGAACATTTTAGTACATTTTACTGAGCCAATCCTATTTGAGACCTCACAATATAATGCCTAACCTGTTGAATTTCTTGATCTGAAAACCCAGTAGCAGATGTGCTAAACAACAAGCATAATGCTAAAACTACTCAGATTTTAAGATTTTGACCACTGCCAGCCATTATAAATCATACAGAATAATACTAGAGACATTATGCTATTCAAACTGTATTTCGAGACAGTGAAGTTTGTTTCCTCATTTAATGCTGCCACAGTCATAAAATCACAGAATCACAGGAGATCCAAAGTTGGAAAGGAATCACAAGTATCACTGAGTACAGCTCCTGGCTCCACATAGGACCATCCAAAAATTGGACCATGGTTTCTGAGAGTGTCGTCCAAATGTTTCTTGAACTCCAGCAGGCTCAGTGCTGTGACCACTGCCCTGGGGAGCCTGTCCCAGTGCCTGACCACCTCTGGGTGCAGAACCTTTCCCTAACCCCCAGCCTGACCCTCCCCTGTCCCAGCTCCATGCCGTTCCCTCGGGTCCTGTCGCTGTCCCCAGAGAGCAGAGCTCAGCACCTGCCCCTCCACTCCCCTCGTGAGGGAGCTGCAGACCACCACGAGTCAAACAGACTCAGTGCATTACATGCACGAAACAAGAAGGCTTCATAACTATTTTCAACTTTGAGAAATGGGAGAAAGACAGGGTATATTGGCAAATAAGTCATATTTATAAATCATACACAGAATTTCCAGGATTTTACCCAGGAATAAAATCTGGGGCTTAGTGGCTGACAAAGGTTACAACCCAGTGAGCACAGACAGGGAATCGTTATCTACCTCCCTTGCACTGTAGCTTGATCACTAAAAAAAAAAAAATAAAAGGAAAAAAAAGCAATACACTGTTCAACCTTGAACATCAAAAGGACCAAGGAGGCTGCCAGAGAGGAGTGGGTTACTTCTACTTGCTTGATCTTTTTGCTTCGGCTAAAATATTATTAATATTTTAGTATATTGACTGCTAGATACTTTTCTGGAGCAACACCTTTAAGAGCCAAGCCCATGCAAGGCAGAGATGAACATAGATGATTACTGATTGACATCAACTGCAGGAGACAGCATTGTAAAAGTATGGACAAAAATATGGCCTGAAGCTAAACTTTCTATTTATTTTTATTTTTTTAAAAAAAAACATTTGGATTGAATTTTCCATTTACCTATGAAGAAAAGAGCATCTGGTTGCAAAGAAGCTGGAGCTGGACTGCAGCATTCAATTACAAGTAATCTGCATCACTAGATACTTGTAATGAGCCTGAAAACTATTTTGATCCAACAGAAATTGGTTTACTGTATGCATTTAGAGGTACACAAAGAGAACAAAATTACAACTGAGCTAAAATCCAGGCCATTACTTGCTATTGTGACATTAATTATTGACCAGATTCTTATGATACTGTACAATTTGTCTGCCACTAGCAGCAGTCATTCTTCTGAATAACATGTTGGAAGCTGGTGTAGGAGAAATGAGCACTTAAAATGTAGAGTAATAGCACAGCCCAGTGGCTTGTCAAAGAATAAAGCAGCATGTAAGAAATGTAGTGATCCACACAATTTATTGCAGTAGTTTATTGAGGAGTCTGGAAAATGAGAGGATGGGAAATTATTCTAGGGTCAGATAGAAGTAAGTGATCTTTATTCAAATCCCTTTTCTTTATCTAAAATCACTCTGTAAACTGCTTCCAATTATGCTGGCTACAAAACCCAGCTGTCACTCTCATGTTATTTTATATAGAATTATGTAAATTAGTATTAAAAATTAGATTTTTTAAAGATTTTTTTTTGTTCTACATTCTATTATTATTATAATCCTATTGTTATCAAAAATTATTCTGCATCTCATTATCCCTTTACATACATGCTTGGATCTGCTTTTATTCTCTTGTATATTTTGCATATATCCCAGCAGTCATCTGAAAGCTACCTGCACTGACTTTCCTCTTCCTATTTATCCCAGAAAATATGTGTTGCCTGAGAATAACAAACACAAATGCACTCTCAACAGATTGTTCCTGGACATCTGATGTTGTGTTACAGCAACATATTAGAGGAAAGGAGCTGCTCAGTGTTGCTGCATGGGCATCAACCTGTATGCTGGGATCTTCAAAAGCACACATAGACTGATGAAGATGTCGTGGTGTAGATATCTTATAGCACCAATTGCAGTTCTGATCCTCAGCTGTGCAACCTGAGGGTCTTCTCAACACCCTTCTGGCCCACACATGCAGGTTGCCTCCTACAAGCACAAGGAACGGGGCAGGAGGATGTTGTGTGCCCAAGTCTCATCCCATCAGAGACGTGACACATTTTTGGGGTGCTCTGGGACACAGGCCAATGAAAGGTTCTACAATCCCTCTCAAAAAGTGCCTTACTGGGCCTGAGCATGGGTCCACACAGGGCTACTGAACACCTGAAAATGGAGTCCATGCACGTTAGCACACAGGGAAAGCAAATACCTGGCCAACATCACCAGGAAATGTGATGGAAAGTGCTGTGCCTTAGGCCTAGCTCCCCTAAGAGAATAGATATAGCTTAATTTAGGATGAAATGCTCATTCTCCAGGGGTGAAGTGCCAACCCTGTCCCTTCACAGGCAGTAGAGCTTGGGTGTTCAGACTGCAGCAAAACCTGCACAGGACAGAGTCCAGAGCTGGAGTATGGATATACCAGCTGGGAAGAAGGGGCTGGGGGGGCAGCGGGACAATCCAGACCAAGACAAGGAGCTGGACTAAATTACCATAGTAACTAATGAAAAGATGACCCAACTGAACAGGAAAAAAAAAAAAAAAAAAAAAAAAAAAAAAGGCTGTAGGAGGACAGCAAGGTCCTGGACCCAATATCCATTTCAAATGGGACTGTGCAGTTTTAAGTGGAGTTATCTGTAAAGTACCAGAGCAGGGACTCCCACATTTTCAGTGAGAACTTTTGAAAGGGAACACAAAGATCATGTAGTGACCAAACAATAAGAGGAAAATAAATGAGAAATAAAAAAATAAAATGAAATAAAAAGCACAGTGAAAATAAATGTATGCCACGTGAACCAGAAGTCAGGTCAAAGAGCTTATGCTGACAGTGTAGCAAACATGGATCCCCACAAGTTAGATAGGCCTGGATTTCCCTATATTCACTAGAGAAAGCAATGTATCTGTCCTAGATAATTCCCTAAATTGATTCTTCCAGAAGATGCTACAGAAGATAAGAGATGACTTTGCACATTCAGTTAATTTGTTAGACAGTGTATAGATGGCATGGCTTAGTCCTTTACACCATTAAGTCTCTGAATTTGAATTTTAGCACTGCATGGGGCTTAAACACCTCATCTCTTGTATCCATCACAGCTGGTCCCATGGATAGCAAGGAACTGAATTAAATTAATAATTAGTAATAAAGCTAAAAAAGACTCCGACTCTGAGCTGAGTTCTTAGTTCTTTTACACTTCTGTACTGAAAAACAAATGTAATCTGCTGCCATTTTGGTCCCAGAAAAAAAAAAAAAAAAAAAAAAAAAATGTTACAACCCTTCAGTAACAAAGTCCAGAGTAACAACACTCCAGTAACAAAGCCTGATGGCAGACAGAGAGGGGAATACAATAACTGAAGTCCACAACTGTGGAGTCCAGCTCCATTGGGAAGCTTCCCAGCAAGCCTTCATGTGGCGTGTGGTGTGATGGAGGACCTGCCCTGTCCTAAATAGTCCCCTGTTGGTCATCTGTTGGCAGCAGCATACCAAGTAGAATAATTTGGGGCACCTCTGTGTCATTCTTTTGTGTACCATACTCTTGTCTTAATGTCTGATTAGGGTTGACATTGTCTCTTCTCTTTCAGAAGGGCAAACTGTGCCTCCTGGCTGTTCAGGTTTTCTTCAGTCTCTCAGGCACCAAATTTGTTCATCAACCCATTTTCTCCTGCTTGGGCTTCTCTCTTAGACTGAACTTTATGCCTGTGCAGCTGGTCCTCCAGAGCCAGTGGCCCTGCCTTTCTGGCACTCCTGTTCTCAGCACATGAATTTGTACAGGGCTTGTAACGGTTTCAGATGGATAAAATGTGTCATCCACGAATGGCTTGGACTCTCCTTGGTGTGTTTCCATTCCCTGCTCAAAAGGTGAAGAGTTTCAATAAAACGATTGTCCTTTCTGTCTAATCTCCTGCTTTGACTTGATCTTTTCACTCTCCTTGAAAGCAGAATGAGTAAGTACTTGGGAACTATGTAATTCACTTATAATTGAAACAATAGACCATAAAGGCTCCTTGAGAGCAATTACATCTATTGAGCCAACAAGTCAGTTGTACATTTGCACTAAATCCAAGCAGTAAAATATATTTATGATTTTATTTTTTTTAATGAAAGTCACTGCTCACTAAGTCTTTAAAGGCAGCACGATGCATCATCAGACGGAGGTTTAAATGTGAATCTACATAAGCAATGTGCATAACTCTGCAGGAAAAATAGTCCAATATACCGCATCAGCATGATGCACACACCCAAAAAGTAAGTGTGTGTGTGATTAAATCCAGCCTGAGACATCATGGTTAATCTAAGAAACTACAGTAAAAATCAACGTACGTTTGCCAGTGCCGTGCTCAAGACTGAATGGTGAGAAGAGGATAAACTCTATATTATGAAAATTAGAAGTGTCTAACTGCCTTTGTTTGCTTTTATCCTCAGCTACATCATACACTGACTCTGCTGACAAGCTTAGTTGAGGGCAGAAAAAAAAGCAATTAGATTGTATCAAGCCATCTGTCCCAGAGGGATTCTGGACAAATCAGATTCTGTGCAAGGCACTGGACTGGGATCAGCTAGTAACTGTGTCAGGAACAGCTGTGTGCGTGACCTCTGATACAGCTGTCTGTGCCCTGTGCCCCTCCAGGCTAGGTAGCACCACGTATTATCGTGGGCAGAGTTTTGCACTAGCATGGTGTGCTGCTTCCAGCATCTGAGCCGATAGCTCCTGCCTTCAGCACCATGTAAACACAGCAGCACGTTTGGAGCCTGCTCAGGTGTCTCTACTGCACCTCCACAGCGTGGCTTTGCGAGATATATGTGCTTTATGTGCTTTATGTGATGAGGCTTGTTCCCTGCCCTGCAAAAATGCTCTTCTCCATGGCGAGCGTTTCAGCTCCCTTTTAAAGGTAAGCACACGTTAAAGTGCTTTTCGCAACGGAGATAATCGAGTACACATATAACATCTATCACCATAAAAGCCAAATCTCAGGCAGATACTAGGCCACCATCAAAGACAAATATATATATATATAATAAATAAGAACTCAGAAGTCTTTCAGTCCAACACTTCCCACCAGCACTAAATCCATTAAAGAAAAAAATCAAGTTACTTTTACAACACTTAATTATACAGACTATATGGGCACTATTGTAATATAAACAAAACTATTGTTACTGCTAATAATTAATATTGCTGTCATTTGTGAAATCTCTCTTTTTTAAAACCACCTTTCTTTTTTTGTTTTCTGAAACCATTTACATTTTTCTACTTTAAAAAATATCAAGTCATTAAAAAGAAAATTGAACATTTTTATAAGAAATACCAAGCAACAGCAAATGGTTATAGAGATGGTTATATCCAGATTATAGAGATGAGGTTTCTAATGGCAGAGCTGATGGATCGTTACTGTTTCCACCTCAGCAGGGCACCACCAGAACATAGTGCTCCACAAAAATGACATACCGAGCGGTACTGAAAATAACAAGAAAGTCCTCGGCAGGCCTGTATTTCTCCCTGTTACATCAATGCGACAGCAACCCTGATTTCCTTAGTTTAGGTTTTTGGTTTGGTTGGTTTGCTTGGGCGTTTTCCTTAGACAGAAGGAGGTTACTAGAAAATGGTGCTTTAATCTGTGCCATTTTAATTTTTATATTTCCCCTCAATTGTCAGACGAAAAATACTATTCAAATATCAGTTTTACAGCACTGGTAACAAAGAGAACAGAGACTATAACTTTCCTTTCATGGGGTCAGATGTACTTTAGGAATAAAACATAGGTTTTTTCACAGCCTTTTACTTTTTCTTTCTGATTCCTCACAGAATAGCAGCAAATTCTCAAAAGGACAGACCACCTGCAACTCGAACTTTATTGAAAAAGTGATGGCAGTACTGAGCACTTCACCACATTCAGGCCAGATTCTTTATTTACAATGGCATTTATTTAAAACTGATTAATGTGTTTGTGCTAACGGAGCTAATGCTCAAGTAGAAAGCCACCTGTCGCCAAGCTGGGCATCTCATCCAAGCTCGTGTGCCAGGTGGTCAACCTCATCGACCATCAGTTTCTGAATCCTCCAAGCCATTACTCCTATGAGCATCCCTGGCACAAGCAACCCTAGCTCCTCCAAGCTTTAATACCCCTTCCTGTACTATCTTTGCAGGCGTTTCCAGGAAGTTTATGAATTTTTCACTAAGACATCCATTTATTGAATGTTAAAAATAGCAATTAAAAAAGAACTGAAAATTCTCTAATTCTGAGTATGCATAAGAGTTCACTCTTATTTTCTGAATTACACAAGGCATAAAGCATCTTATATAGGTTTGGGATAATTTTCTCAAAGACATGCAAATTCCTCCCCTCTGCTCCTGAAGAGCCCCATTCATAATAAGCTAAAATCTACAGAGCAACTTGGTTGGAAAAATAAATAAATAAAAAATAAAATAAAAACATAAATAAAATAAAATAAAAATTAATAAATAAAATAAAATAAAATAAATAAAATAAAATAAAAATAAAATAAAATAAAATAAAATAAAATAAATAAAGAGTAAAAGAGTGAAAGAGTAAAAGAGTTCAGTGCAATGCAATCCACCTGTTCCATATCCAGTAGAAAGGACAGCACAGGCAAATTCATTTTCAGAAGCTTTTTAAAATGAGGCAAATCTTGTGTTGACTGGGTTTTCAATAAAAAAAAAAAAAATATTTGCCATTATAATGAAAATGAATCTGCAAAATCTGCATCTGTCTGCCTCGATCTGCCCTGAGCACTCATGCAGCTGCACTCGTATGCACACCACTTGCACACAAAGTGCAAGCCATGCTCTGGGACTGAACAGCAGCTGGGGTTAGGACAAAGGATGCAAAGCTTACAGCCAACTATAAGATGCCACAAATGGCTTGCAAAGGCATGTTTCCTTCTGTTCAGGCTTAAAAACAACCCAGGTTGGGAAGGTCATGGGCCTGTTGACCACAGCCCCCCTTCCACTTCCCAGCAGGGCACAGAGGAAACAAACACGAGATGTGGATCGGGGCAGTTCTGAAGAGAGCGATGTTTGTTGTGACAGCTCCTGACTTCCTGGGCACGAGCTGGTAGGAATTTCCTTGGCTTTAAAACTGTTGTTTCAAAACTCACCGTGCCCAAAAAGACTGTGCCAACAAATTAATGTAATTTCAGACTCAGGGGAGAACAGCTAATCAGAGTAGGAGGGTAGAAGAGTAGAGAGACATTAAAGAAGAACATCCTGAAGGAATAAATTACTGCCCTTTTTTTTCCTGGATCCTCTTGTGAATGCTTTCTTTTGTTGTTCTTCTTCACATTCGTTTGATGAAAGACGATAAAAAATATAACATGGTAAGAATAGGCAAATCCTGAATACATAATAGACCTGCCAGAGGGGGGTCTAAAATTAGGGAGAAGCTGTGCATTTGCTTATTATTGGTTTTTCTTTAGGCTGAAGAAATGGTGTGAGCTTCATCTGTCCTTCAGGCCTCATTCTGCTTCACCAGCCACCCATCCCTCCTCGCCAAGCTGCTTTGTGCTTGCAAGACTTCATCAGGGAAACTGTTGCTGACCTGGCAGCTCCTACCTGGCGGTGTAGGGCTGCAGAGAAAACACTGCTTTTCTGCTCCCTGGACCTGCTTGGCCTGGGACTGTGGATCTGGACAGCTTCCAGAGTGTGAGTGTGGTGATAAGGGAAGGCAGAAAGGATTCGGAAGGCATATAGTGTTACACCAGGCACCAGCAAGGAAGGTAATGTAATTACCATGATGCTGGCAGGTGCTACTGCAGGGTGATACAGTGAAAATTCAGCCATACAGCCACAATTTATCTCCACTCTTGGAAGTGACTGGGCTAAATATTCAGTCCAATAGAAAAGAAAATATGTCATTTGTAATGATACCAAGTGAAAAAAAGTAGCAATTCTTGTTCTGAAAATATCATCAATGGAAATTCAATGGAGAGTTTAAGAATATCCTAAGGGATAGAAACAGAGAACAGAGATTAAAAAGAAACCAAAACCTAAGCAGGCTCCTGTTTGTAGCCCCTAGAAATGTTTCTTGCCCTGTGGAGGCTGACAGAAAGCAGGGAAATGTGCAGGGAACCACAGAGCCAGAGGGGACCTCAAACCATGCCACTTCCATGCTGTGAGATGTGATAAGATGCACCTATACCCTCTGGATGCCTGTCACCCTCATCCTAGGCTTTCACAGACTTCCATGTAACAAGTCCCATCCTCATAATTGCTACGACTTTCCTTTTATTTAAGTAAAACTGCTCTGAATAAACACCTCTTGAGTCCTGTCCGCAGCCTAGTGAACAAATGGTGAGCAACCCCTTCGTAGCACTGTTAGCTGTTTGAAGTTTGTTCCCATGCCCATATTTGATGTTCTCTTTACAAAACAAAACAAAACTTGTGTTGCCTGGCCTTGATAGGTCATGCTGTCTAAATCTCTTAGCACTCCTGTTGCTTGCACTGAGCTCTCCTCTATTTACACAGATGTCTGCATACACGTACACACACCTTACTTATTAAAGCATGTGCCTCCAAAACATGACAAGCTCTTGCCCCTTCTAAATAGAGTGGCATAATAGCCTTTCATCTTTTACATGTGGCATACACACAAGAATGGCCAAACATCATCTTCTCTGCTGGCTTTAATTCAGTCTTTGGTCTAGCACAGCGCTAGACTCTTTTTACTATACTGGGGCATAAACCAATATCTCTGGTAATTTGTTGGGGTTTTTGCATTTCATTTTCCCTTCGGTGGTGAAACGCTTTCCACTCACCAGTACTGAATCTTACTGTATTGATTACAGACTATTTCTCCAAGTTATCACAATTACTTGAATGCTAATCCTGTCTTCAGAAATAATTGCATCTCTTCCCAGTTGGTTATCTTCTGCAAATTGTGTAAGAGCATGCTTTATATCATCAGGAAACTTGGCAAGAAGAACATCCAATGTTTCTGAAAGGAGGCAAATCCATCAGCCCCAAATCCTCAAATGTCCTCCTTGGTGGAAAATGAAAAATAAAAAGTTCTATTCAAGCATAACTTTTTAAGAAATTTCATCTGAATAAGTATATTCCTCCTCAGGCATTTTAGCTCATGCTTTCCTCCTGCCAGTAGAGAAATCTTGATGCCTTATCACAGAAGGTGTCCTCAGACTTGATGAGCTGGACTTTGTCTTCTGATGTGGAGAATCATCTGGGTTAAGCAGTGCTCATCTGCACCATTTTTTTTAGTCTGTCAGAGAGGACATTTCACAGGGCTATGCCAAGAGTTTTACTACAGCCAAGACAAAACTGTTTTGCCTTTATCCACTGGGTTGAAGAACTAAACCAAATTAATATGATATGCTTTGTTCTTAGCAAATCCATGTTGGCTGCTTCATGTAGGTTTATGACCCTCTTGGGATGAGCAAATAATTCATTTCGGTATTTTTCCAAGTATGAGAGATGCACTGTTTGATTTACAGTTGTGGGTCCTCCCTTCCCCTGTTTTTTTTTTAAATACATTGTTTTTATTTTAACATATATCATCAGAACTGCCATGCAGGTTGCACCCATACAGATGAATAGAACAGAGCAGGGAAAGTTCTTGGGCACTGGGGCTGAATCCTCCCTATCTTACACTGCTAGAAGAGTTATGGTCTTATCTCAGACAACCATCATTTTCACAAACAATTCCTGTACACCATTCATAATATGATTCAGGCCTTGAAACAGCCCCAGCCTGGATGAGTCCATCCTGTTTTGAATGCTAAAGCTTACAGATATAGATGTAGCCAACCACGCCAGTCAGCCTTGAACAAGATAATGGCCTCGGTGTTGTTTACCATATTCTGTAGATATTGCCTCACTGATCATTGTAGAAAAAGAGCACACTTTCAGAGACCTGAAATAATAAATCAAGTATGTAAAAGAAGGAACATGAGCCACTTCCTACAAAAGAAGAGAACTCTGGGGAAATGGCTCATGCCAAAATGCTTTATATATATAATATATCCCCATCAGCAGGGGTCAACACAGTAAAACAACATCACGCACCACCCTTTAGGACTGGAGATCAGTTGCTGGGTCTAGATCACTCTCTCTGCCCTCCATGCAGTCTGTTCTCAGCACCTGAGGTGGTTCAAGATAAATTCTTGGATGGGTTAGAGTTAGCTGTAGTAATTAATTCACAGCCTGTCTCTGGAGCTACATTAAGCAATGTTTCCATTAATGTTTCCAATTAGTTTTCAGGTAATAGAGGTGCATGGTGTTCTGAGAGAAACACAGAAAGTTGGTAGAGGTCCATTCATCAAAAAATGATGGGAACTCTGGCCTCCATGGTATACACAGATGTTGTCCTAATCTAGGGAGAAAATAGAGAGAAAATTTAACACAGCAAAGACAAAAGATATATCACAGTTAAAGATTTCTAGCCTTATAATTAAAAAGAGAATAAGGTAAAAGTGTATCTATTCAGCAGAGAGAGAGGGGAGTCATATCTAAAGGTAATCTAATTATGGTCTTAAATCAAAAAGAACACACTTTTTTTTCCAGTTTTCAGTGAGACAGATGACTCTCTAACAAGGAGGAGATTCAGAAGTGGGTAGAGACTTAAATGATCTCTAGCAAAATTATTCCAGCACGTGTAGCAGGAGGGAGGAGGTGTGAAAAGGGCAACCTGATGGCAGGTTTGACACTCTGTGATGGGACCAGAGTGGACCCAAAGCCTTAATGCAAACCCACTTGGAAACTGTTGTCAGAGTGAGCACACCAAACCACAAACAAAGGGTTGACTATGAAGAGTTTGTTTATATCATAAGGTAAATTAGAACAATCAATTTTTAAACTAGAGAAAATTGGATGTTCTGGGTGAAAGATTCCAATTTTAAAGATTTTCTAAGTAAGTTTTTCTTTGTATGCTCTCTACTTGCGAAACAATCAATGAAAACTTCTCAAAGGTATATCATGTCTGACCGTCCTCATGCAATGAGCTGAGGGGCAATTTTGATGAAAGTTGAATGTCTCATCATGTATGTTTTGATAGGTTTCTGTCAGGTTTTGACCATCCCTGCATCACCTGGTGCTGGCCAGTGTCTAATGGAGCAGGGCCATGTGTGAGGAGGAAGGGGCAGCCAACAGGGACTGGGTGGTTTGGGCGGGGGCTGAGCGCAGCCCCCATCCCATCCCATCCCATCCCATCCCATCCCATCCCGTCCCGTCCCGTCCCGTCCCATCCCATCTTGTCCCGTCCCGTCCCGTCTTGTCCTGTCCCATCCCATCCCCTGCTCTGCTGGAGAAGAGGGGGCAGGAGTGAAGGGGGAATGTTGGGCGTGGAGAGTGGGGTGGACAGTGTTTTAATTTTGTCTTAGTTCCTCACTATCTGAATCTATTTTAATTGACAGTACATTAAATTAATTTTCTCCAAGCTTACTGTGTTTTGCCTGTGATGCTAACTGGTAAAAAATCCTATCTTTAAAGGTTAACCCACCACATTCATGTAAGACTGACTTTAGTATGGCTTATGACATGGTCTCCCACCACAGTATCACCTGGGAGCTGAGCAAGCCTGAGCTCAGCTAACAGCAGAGGAGCTGAGCTTGAAAACCTGCTGGATAGCTGGCTTATGTGGCCGCAAGCAATAGCATAATGTCCAGCTGCAAGCTGGCAAGGAAGGACCACAGGGGCCAGCAGGGCTGCAAACACTCATCAGCAACCAGGAAGATGGTGTAGAGTGCAACTACAGCAAAATGGAAGATGCTAATTAAGCAGAAGGGGACAGAGGAGAAGAGAGAGGTTGACAGAGTAAATGGCAGCACTTCTACCAACAGACAGAGACCCTGATAAGCCCAAGCACTGGGCCAAAAGAAACCTCATCAGGTTCAAGAAGGAAAAGCACAAAGCTCTGCACCCCGGGCAGAATAGCCCCAGGCATCAGGGCAGGCTGGGGAGAGCTGGCTGAGTAACAGCCTGGCTGGCAAGGGCCCAGAAGCTGGGGGAGAAGCCAGCTGAAACAGGAGCCAGCAGCTCCCTGCAGGGAAGGGGAACTGCATATGGGCCTGTGGGTAAGGGACACAGTCCCGCCTCTACAAGGACACTGTCTGCCACAAGCAATGCCACCCCATAAATCCTGGGCTCTCCGGTGAGGACGCCCACATCAAGGAGGATGCTGTGGACCACAGAGGGTCTAGATGTGCCCCATCCAGGTGGGTAGGGGCCTCCAGGGTATCAGCCACTGGGACAGGACACGGGCCTGTTGTCTCTGCTCAGGACCCTCTAAGCATTGTCTGCAACCTCCAAGATGGCAGCTTGTGTTGGGTTTATGTGGCAAGGTTTTGGTAGCAGCGGGTGGCAGGAGTGGCCTCTGTGAGCAGAGCCCAGCAGCTGCCCCATGTCAGATAAGAGCCAGCCCCAGCTGCTCCAAAAGGCACCTGCTGCTGGCCAGAGCCGAGCCACGAGCAACGTTGTTTGTGCCTCTGTGACAGCGGATTTAAAAAAGGAAAAATAAATAAGTAAATAAATAAATAAATAAACCTGCTGTACAACAGCAGCTGGGAGAGAGGAGTGAGAACAATCCCTGCAGCCCCCCAGTGAGTGCAGCAGGAGGGCAGGAGGTGCTCCAGGCAGGCAGCAGCAGTTTCCCTGCGGCCTGTGGAGAGGCCCCTGGTGGAGCAGGCTGTCCCCCTGCAGCCCATGGGTCCCACATGGAGCAGATCTCCATGCTGCAGCCCATGGAGGAGCCCCCAGTGGAGCAGGGGGATGTGGCCTGGAGGAGGCTGCGGCCCATGGAGAGCCCCTGCAGGAGCAGGCCCCGGGCCAGAGCTGCAGCCCGTGGAGAGGAGCCCACGCAGGAGCAGGGGGTCTGGGGGGAGCTGCCGCCCGTGGGGGACCCGTGCTGGAGCAGTTTGCTCCTGGGGGATGGACCCCGTGGGACGGAGCCGTGTGGGAGCAGTTCCTGAAGAGCTGCTGCCTGTGGGCAGCCCCCGCAGGCTCAGTTGGGGAAGGACGGCATCCCGTGGGAGGGACCCCATGGGGAGCAGGGGCAGAGAGGGACCGTGAGGGAGTAAGAGCATGGTTGTGGTAGAGCTCAGCTGCCCAGCAAGGTAAAACCCCATCACAGCTCTAACAACATTCAAGCCAAATGCTTTCTCAACATTGACAGAAAGGATAAGGAGTAATGTCTGCAAAAAGGCTGGATAAGGTAACAAGCTTTGTCATTAGTAGGCAACAGGGCACAGAAACAGATTTCCAAGAGGCTGTGTCTTCTCCGTGCTTGGGAGTTTTCATACCTTAGTTGGGCACGGACTCCACCAAGTGCTAGCACCATGCTTTGAACATGTGGTTGGACCCAAAAAAAACACCAGAAGAACTTGTACACTACTGCAACACATGTGGGCAACAGAGTAGAGAACACACAATGCAGAATGTGAAACGTTTGCTATGGAAAATAGCGGTCTCTGTGAAATAGCTCCCATGTCTCGGATAAACATTTTGAAGGCTAGATCCTTCTGAGGAAAAACAGCAATAAAGATAAATGTGGTTGAAAGAAAGTTGGTGAAATCATAAAGGAAGATGACCTGGGGGATTACACCTTCTTTATTTTGAACATTTGTTTTGTTTTGTTCTGATTTTTAGGAGAAAAAAAAAATGCTGCTCTCTGTTCAAGGAAAGCATAGCAGGGGATGCTCCTGGCAGCAAGGATACAGCTGAGCAACTGCTACTGTGTTCCTGTAAATGCTGGAGGGCCAGTGGGAACGGGGGGGCCTGCAGACCCCAATAATGCTGCTCAGCTGAGTGGCAACATCTTCTCCACATGCACTCCAGGATTTTGGTGCTCCCTGGTAATCAATGACAGGACTCATGGAACAGCCAAAGCTGTGCCAGGGGAGGTTCAGTCTGGATTTTATGAAAAATTTCTTTACCATGAGGGTGGTCAAGCACTGGCACAGGCTTCCTAGAGAGGTGGTTGATGCCCCACGCCTGACACTGTTCAAGAGGCATTTGGGTAATGCCCTCATTAATCAGCCTTAACTGTTGTTTTGCCCTGAAGTGATCAGGCAGTTGGGCTAGATGATCTTGGAAGGTTCCTTCCAACTGAACTATTCTATTCTATTCTGTTCTATTCTATTCTATTCTATTCTATTCTATTCTATTCTATTCTATT
>NC_048894.1:151562478-151571586 GCF_011077185.1 Oxyura jamaicensis | reverse complement strand
TTCTATTCTATTCTATTCTATTCTATTCTATTCTATTCTATTCTATTCTATTCTATTCTATTCTAAAGCAGGTCTTGGAAGACCTGCAGAGTGCAGCTGTGGTCCCAGCAAAATGTTGCCATCATCTGGCCTCTCTGAAGACCTGTGACCAAACCTGACTGAGCAAGTTCAGGGAAGATGAATTCAGTGTGGACTAGGTGAAAGGAAAGGCTTTTTGAAGGGCCATGTGAATGTAGGGCCTATTTTATAATGTCCTGTTTCATAATGACTCTTGTTTAGTCTGGCAGAAGACTGGCTGCAAGGGAACATGACTGCTTTCTATAAATACAGCAGGGAGGAAAACACTGGGGAGAACTATTTAAGTGAAAAGCCAATTCTAGTGCAAAAACAAGTGGTATAAATCAGATAATAAATAACAGTCCAGAAGATCTCTAACCAGCTGATTAGGCATGTCCTGAGGCTTCCAAATAGCAGCAGTATGTGTATGTGTGGGGGGATCCAAACTATTTTTCTGGCAGAGTTTGACTGTTTATGACCCTTTTGTAATAGAAGACGAAGGGACTCAGTCACCCAGGAGCTGCCTCTGGCCCCATGGGGCTGCTGCGTCAGAGGGCAGAGATGCTGTGCCCCTCAGCCTGCTCTGCCATCAGGGCAAAGTTACGCAGCTATTGAAAATGCTCTACTAAGCATAGCCTAAATGCTTTCTTTTGCTTTCACAGATTTCTTGTTAATCTCAGCACTGTTCTTCCTTGTTTCTTCCCCTGGTATCCTGAAGAGACACCCTAGTCCATTACAGCAGGATCAATACCTTCTTTCCTGCTTTATCCTCTATTTTTTTTCCAGCACCATCTGACACTGCCTCTTCAACTGCATACCCATTATTCCTCCTTTCCATTTATCTCCATATTCTCCCATCCATCTCACTCTTCCTCCTTATTTCTCCTCTGCTGCCTTATGCTACCACCCACCTGATCTTCCTTATCATCCTGGATTTCTAATTCAGCTCCAGCTCTTCTCACCACCATTTCTTGCCTCCTGTGTCTTCCTGAAGAGGGTGTGATATTACTTACCTGCAAATTGATATTGCATGGGAACCTACACCTACCAGATTCTGTGTGGAGTGTGTACCTACCCAGAGTATTGTATGATGGAGGCAATAAATTAAACAAGAGCAGATGTACATTGATACAAACTGTGGCTTGAGGAGCTACAACTGCTCACTCCTATGAATGGGCCAGCAAAGACTCCAGGAGACTGCACAGCATGTGTTGGGGGACAGAGAAGCAGCAGAGCTGGCTAAGAAAGAGGATTTTTTTTTTTTTTTTTTCTTGAGAATTCAACTTCCTCTTCATGGTGATGGTCTTCTAGCCAGAAAGAAAGTCCCAGGTCCCTGGCCGCATGGTGCATGGCTCTTTCTGTGTGTGAACACTTTGTCTGGTGTCAAGACAGGTCCTGCCCTGCAAAGTATCTCATCTGAAAGGCAATCACAGAAGTACAATAATTATATACCCTAAAATAATCGCTTAAGGTCTGGTCATCTGGATGCTTTCCTTGCTCCACCACCTGGATCTCCACTGACTTTAACAGGAGCTCAGACACCCAGCTCAGAGGTACGTGCCCCCACACAGACACTTATATTTAACCAACTGACCTGTGTCAAGTGTCACTGGAGATGCCCCAGGATGTGTGAGATGTTATTTAAGTGACTGGAAGGAACTGCACAGGACCTATAGTGGACTTGTGACCTTCCGAAGGAAGAGTTGGAGGTTAGGCAGAGTCCTCCAGGACATCTTAAACAGCACTGGAGGTCTACGTGCTGTCAGTCAACCTCTGTGTGTCTTAATCCGGAGCCGGATCGTTCCTGAGAGGGCTTAGGGCTGAAACAAAAGTTTTCATGTGTGGCTGAAGAAAGCAAACAGGCCAGTTTTGCAGGCTCCAGAGTCTGAGAGAAACACTTGCAACTCGATATCAATGATCCGCTGAGAACAGCTCAGGCCTAGACAAAAGAAACCACTCACGTCTCCAAAGAGGAGTGAAAGCAAAGCCTGAGTGAAAAATGATAACGGCAGGTGTCTGTTAATGGATTTATATCACAAGATATAGTGGCTAAAGACTTTGATATTGTAAATTAGAAAGCTGTTAGAAATGGCCTGAGCTGAAATCAGACGAACTTTGAATGAAAACAAAGCGTTCACTGGCTCAGAGGTGTGAGATTAACTCTGCTGCTGATTCAATGGATCAAAAATTGCATTGATCCAGTGCCTCGGACTTTCCACATTACGTCCAGAAAAGGTAACCTAAGAACAGCTAAACTGGAAGATTGCTGCCTGACAAATAGTTTGTTTGGTTTTTTCCTCTTGATGGAAAATTTCAGCTCCATTCTTTCAGCGGTCCGAAACAATCTCAGCTCTCCCCGTTATGAGATGACAACAATGCTCGGCTTGCTTTGGCCTGAGTGACGGCGCTGTGCCAGCAGGAGTCTCAGGTTCTGGAAAGCCTTAAATCAACACATTTTACCAGGGAAGACTGAGGAAAAAACAGTTTCTAAACTGTATGAAATATTCATGTCTAGCGTCTCGTGAGATACCATCTGGTTAGATCCGAGCCGGAGCAGAGCTGATGGTGACACAGAAACACACTGGGTAGGAAAGAGGAGGACGAGACTCGGAGATTCGTCGTTTCATGACCTACAAAAGACCACTGCAAAACCAGCAAGGGTTACTTCAGGGCCAATTAACTTTTCAAACAAAGAATGATCTGAAAGGCAAATGTTGATCCCTTGGGTCTGCGATGAGGAAAATTGTAAGATACTTCAAGTAAAATCATGCCTCTCATGAAAGCATTGACAATTTAATGGCAACGTAATATTTGCTTAAATATCAAAGTGTCTAAAAACAAAACAAAATAAACAAAAGCCCCATAATAACTCAACAAGCACCTCTATAGCCAGAAGAATAAACAAAGGGCAAATCTTGCTAAAGACACTGTAATCTCCCAGCATTTTATATTCTATATGTATAGTCCTGGAAGTAAATACATCCTTTTATTTTCCTTAAAAGCCATTTCTGGCAGAGCTCTGGGACTTGGGAGACCAGAGTTTTGTTCCTGCCAGAGCTACTTCTCTCATATATGACCTTGAGACAAACATTTTGCTTCTGTTACTGCTTCCTGCCCCACTTTCAGTCTATTCCAGATCGAGACAGTTTTACCGTGGCTCATACAATGGGGCCTCTAGGTGCTATTGCAATGTAAATAGTGTCAGCGCAGGTGCACTCAAGAGCGGGATATGGCTTTTATTATCCAGTTACAAGGTCACCGTTGGGTGAAAGGATTGCTGCATAAAACATCACCGAGCCATCAGCCTACGGCAGCCTCCCGGTTATACAATGATGGTATTTCAAACACCCAGAATGTGTTTGAGGCTGTCTCAGGCTGGATGAGTTTGCAGCGCCTCAGAACTTTGTGGGCCAAATGGACTCGTGCAGGTGGGATGCTTGGGCTGCTGGGGCCTTACCCTGCCGACCCTTTTGATTGTTCCTTTTTCTGAGGTGAATTGAGCGCTGAGACACCTCAGAGGATGAGGAAATATTGCTCCCAGCTCTGTGGAGGGGAAGGATGAAGGACGCAGCAATGCACTGGCTGCCTTGGAGTGACAGAGACAGGGATAATGTCCCTTCCCTCGCTACGTTGCATGCCTTGTGATAAAACCCCACTGCTACCACTCGAACAGCAGCGTCAGTCACGCAGTATGGGCTCTGCACAGGCTTTGAAAACGAGGGAAGGGAGCATCAAATGTTCCAGCCCACTTAATTTGAAAGCTGCCTATAATAACCCCTTTGGGAACATGCAAAACAGACAGGTCAAATTGCATGGTTACACAAATATCACCGGATTCTGGCATTTAGGAACGAAAGGCTTTGATCTGTTCAATTTAAAAGTGCCTAAACCATGCGTACGCTATGTTAAAATGTAACATTAAATGCTTTGCTTTTTGTGTTTTCCGAAAGCCTAGCTAGAAACAATTTGTACACAGCACGACAAAACTTCGCCTCGACAATGTAAATATCTATGCACAAGTTATTTGGCACAGTGTGCTATTGCAAAAATATTTTATTTTCCGTAAAATGAGAGCTCTTAAAGAGTCCTCGTCTACAGAAACCCTCAAAGGAACAACCTACTGCCCTTTAAGGGCCCTGCTCTATTCCTCGCTCCCATCTGTCTTATTTATAGCTCTCCTTTGTGAAGCCCTTGCAGATCCATGAATGAAAAGCACTCATCAAAACCCTGTGTGGGCCGGGATCTGAAGGCAGCAGTCCTTACGGATGCTATGCGTATGCAGGAAAGACTTCAGCAGCTTGATCATCCCAAATAAACCCCATATTGCAGTGTCCTCACCAGCAATTTGGCTGTAAAGCAGCGCTCGACGTCTGCGTAAATGCGTCAAAATGCTTCTCAGTCGTCCTCCCACTGATTTTCAGCAGGCGTTTCGCTGCAGCTCAGCTAAGAGCAGGGATCCTCTCTCCCTGCGTCCCTTGGCTGCACATTTGGCTTTCCTCTGGCCTCTGTGGCCCCTTCAGAGAGGCAAATTTCTTGCCCCGCTCCTCTTTCAGCGTGGCACTGAGGGGACGCGCATTGCTGCGGGATGTCAGTGCCAGAAGCGGCCCTTTTTCATGGAAATCAGACACAGGAGTCCAGCATTATCCACAAGAAGGAAAGAGATGTTGCTTTTTATTTGCCCTTCCTGGGAGGTTATGTTTGAAGCAACGAGCACTGGCTCTGATATCTCACAAGCGCCGGCTCCTTCCCCGTCTCCTCCTCGCCTGCCTTGTGGCACCATCTCCTCTTCCTCAGTCGCATCAGTCCTTACACACTCACCTTGGAGCTCTTAAGATTTTGGGGATAAAGATGCCAAATAGGTGGCTTTGACGTGAAGGTGACAGCCAAAACCTGTGCCCATCTCGGCCGATGTATGGCACTGCCCTCATGGAGAGGGAGGGCAATGGGAGCTGTGCAGGGATGGGATTTGCGCAGGGACAAAGCCGCATGCCCGGGGACATGCTGGGGTCCCATTAACCCATCCCCGGTGCCGTATTTCCAGATGGCCTTCCCGGCAGTTTGCAAGTCTTCACATGAAGCACGACGTGACTGAAGCGGGCTCGTGGTTCAGGCGTTGGAAGAAAAAAGCCACCCAGCAAAAATCAAGCAGTGCACACCGTCCATGTTGTAAATTTACAGCCACCACCAGCTCTGGTTAAGATGAGATGATGCCCTATAGGTGAACATTATAATTCAGTAGGCTTGTGGAATGTGCAAGCTTACTGTTATGTGACCTCAAAAATGGCAGGCGAATACAGCGCTCCGGTAGCTCTTGCCCACTTTTGTAGGAAAATTGATAAGGCATTGTGGCAACAACAGCTCAACAAACCTGTTTGTTCCAAAGCTTTTATTCTATGTTCTCCCAAAAAAACAAACAAACAAACAAACAAAAAAAAAAACACAAAAACAAGCTAACAACAAAGCCTTCAAAGCTTTTATTCTGTTTTCCCAAAACAACAAAACTAGAAAACAAAAAAAAAATGCTGTTCAGTGTGACAGCAACTTTGTGCTGAAATTTCAGCAATTTCGGGTAAACATCGTATATTATCCTGTAAATTAATGTTTAAAGCTGTTTATAGAAAAGTGTTGATTGACGGGCTGCTTATAGCACTTCACATTATTCTAGAAATGAAATAAAAGGCAAAACGGGTTGGCTTAGGTAGATGTAGTGATGTAGTTGTATATTTCAAACTAGTTCGATCTTTGGGAAGTTTTAAAAACTTATTTTTCAGTCTGAGTGTTTGGCAGGCGGCAATGCAACAGCAATTTGCAATCAGCCAGGTCACCACTTCTGGGATAGTTAAAAAACTCTTTTTTTAAGATAATTTCCTTGCTGGATCTCTGCCTTCAGATGAGCAAGACAGACCACATTCGAGCTGTGCTCTCTGCAGAGCCTGGTCTCGATGCGATAGGAATTAAATTGGTCTGTTAACGCTCTGGGAGGACGGTGTCCTGCGCTTCAAAGGTGTGGAAGCGGCAACCATTCCTTTATCCGTCTTCGAGCAGGGCTTGCTGGATACATCTCGAGGGGATCATGAATATTTCTGATGCAAAATTGATGCAAAAACGTTGGAGCACATAAATAGCTCCGTGGCACATGTGAAGCACACCGTGTTCCGCATACAGCGTGGAAGGCACAATGTGACTGCTAATTGAGAGGGTATTTAAATATCACGGCTGCGTATTTATCTCAGCTCGGAGCTCACGACGTGCAGTGTGTCACTAACACAGCTCCCATGAAACGAGCTAGGATCCCCAAGTGCCTGCTGGGCTGGCCTTGCACAGAAGGGTGCTTGCTGTGCCTGCGTAACCTTTTCATGCTGACAGTGTTTGAAGCAAAGAATATATACATTAAAAAACCATGCAGACACGCCGTGCTGAGGCACTGAGATGCGCACCCTGCCATATGTTCCATGGATTACATGTGTGCTATCTATGCCAAATATTTGGGGAAAATTCGACGCGATCGCCCATATGCTCCCCAAACAATGGGAACGTGCTTCGAGTCATGAGAGGGGGGAGCAGCCCGATCCCTGGGGAATGCTGAAACACAGAGAGGGAAGAACACCAGAGATGGAGAGCGTATCCTCTCTTTCATCCTTATTTATCCGCTTCAAGGCACTGCTCTGCCCTCAGCTCCGCCGCCCATGTGCAAGATTCCTCCTGCTCCTGCTCTTCCCCTGCTCTCACTGCAATGCATCCCTCAGAAGAACTTTCTTTTGCTCCAAATGAGCTTTCCTGCACATTCTCGGCTCCAATTCTCCCTCTTGCATTGCTAGCAATTACTTCTAGGGCTTGTGGAGTGAAAGCAGTAAACTGGTCGTGGCTGTGATGCTGAGAAGGGCACAATGTGAATGCTAAGCACAGTTTGCTGTGCACCATGTGTGCACACGACTGTGCACTCTGTGCCCCCACCCCTCGTGGGCCACACACCCTGCAGAGTGCAGCGCTACACGCCACACACCCCATGCACTGTGTGCATCATACAGACCATGCACACTGTGCACCGGCACGTGCCACACACCCGTGTACCATACAGGCAGCACACACTCCAAGCACCCCTGCGCACCATGTATGCATCATGCATGCCCCAACCACTGAGTACCCTCTAGGCACCATGCATTCAGCACACATTCTGAGCACCCTGAATGCCCGCACAAACTCTGAGCAGCCCTGTGTACCATGCACACCCCATGCACTCCAAGCACCCCTGTGCAAGATGCACAGAGCACACACCCTGAGCACCCCGTGCACCATTCATGCACCATACATGCCTGATGCACTCTGAGCACCCGTGCACCATACACGCAGCTTACATGCCCCACACAGAGTACCCTATTAGCACCATGCATGTCCTATGCACGCCCCATGCACTCCGAACACCTCTGTGCAGCACACATGCACCATGCATGCTCCATGCATAACCCACGCTCTGAACACCCGTAAGCACCACACATTCACCATGAACACCCCGTGCATGACGCCAAGCACTCCAAGCACTCCCTATGCACTATGCCTGCCCCAATGCACTCACAGCACCCCTGTGCACATGCATGCAGCACACACTCTGAGCACCTCTGCACACAATGTATGCCCCACACATGCCCCCATGCACTCCGAACACCTCTGTGCAGCACACATGCACCATGCACGTCTCACACACTCCGAGCACCCCCCCATGCACCATGCATGCACCATGCATTCCAAGAACTCCTGTGCACCATCCATACACTGTGCATGCACCATAGATGCCCAAGGCACTCTAAGCACCCCTGTGCACCATGCACGCCCCCATGCCCTCTGAGCACCCCCTGCGCACCACGCATGCCCTACGCATTCGCCCATGCCCTCTGAGCACCCACTATACACCACAGATACCCCATGCACTCTAAGCACCCTTATGCATCATGCATGCACCATGCATGCAGCATGCATGCTGAGCACCCTGTGTGCTATGCATGCACCACGCATGCTCCAGAGTACCCCAAGCACCATGCATGCCCATGCATGCCCCATGCACTCCATGCATGCACCATACACATACCATAGATGTCCCTACACACTCCAAGCACCCCTGCATACCATGCATGCTCCGTGCATGCACCATACATGCCCAAGGCACATTAAGCACCTCTGTGCACCATGCACACCCCCATGCACTGTGAGCACAACCCGTGCACCACACATGCCCTATACATTCTCCCACGCACTGAGTACCCGCTATGCACCGTGAGCACCCCATGCACTGAGCACCACACCCCATGCACCATGCATGCACCACTCTCCAAGGACTCCTATGCACAGAGCACACACCCCGAGCACCCCATGCGCCATTCATGCACCATTCATGCCCTCTGAGCACCCCTGAGCACCACGCACGCCCATGCACTCCGAGCACCCCTGCGCACCATGCATGAACCATACACAGACCACATACCCCCACGCACTCCGAGCACCCTGCACACCATGCATGCCCCACGCATGCCCCACACATTCCACGCACCCCCATGCCCCACGCATGCCCCACGCACTCCAAGCACCACCTGCACCCCCTACACGCATAACACACATACCATGGATGTCCCTACACGCTCCGAGCACCCTGCACACCACGCATGCCCCATGCGTGCACCATACACGCAGCACACGCTCCAAGCACCCCCATGCCCCACGCATGCCCCACGCATGCCCCACGCCCCCCGAGCCCCCCCATGCCCCACGCGCGCTCCCCCCACGCCCCGCTCCCGCCCCCCAGCACTCCCGCGCGCGCCACCAGCAGAGTGGGCGGGGCTTGACTTAACCCCGCCCCCTCGCTCAGCGCGTGCGCGAGTTCGTGCGTTCGTGAGGGCGGGTCCGGGGGGGGACGGGGGGAGGAGGGGGGAGGGCGAAAGGGGCGTGGCCTCGTCGGGGCGGGGCGTGGCCCGGTTGCCATGGCAGTGACGTCAAAGGGCGGCGGGGAGCGGGAGCGGAGGCCCGGCAGAGGTCAGAGGAAAGGCGAGGGCCGGGGGGGGG
>NC_048894.1:151480681-151562078 GCF_011077185.1 Oxyura jamaicensis | reverse complement strand
CCCCCCCCAGCCTGCCCGGTGCTGGAGGAGGATGCTGCGGCCGCGCAGAGCCAGGCCCCGGGGTGTGCTTCTTGCTGGGAAACCCGGGAGCCAGGCTGCTGTCAGCGTGTGCGGCTTGGTGCCACGGGCAGCCTGCTGTCACCCCACGCTCAGCTATGATTTGTAGGGGCAGGAGTGGTTCGGTCATAGGAGGCATTAGTCGTGCCGAGGTAAAACCAGGTAAAGTTCTTCATTTGGTCCCGGGCTGACTCCGTGACCTTGGATCTGTCGTTCTGCATCTGCTTATCAATCAGAAGGAGCAGCGCTTTCCAGACTCGGTGTGAATAAATACCCTAATGACTGAAGTGCTTATCTGCTGGAGCAATAACAGGTAGATAGCGCCGGTGTTTGTACCGTAATAGCTCAGGCGCCGCAGCCAGGTTTGTGTTTTGCGGGCAGGGTTTTCCTGGGGTAGCTAACCTTGGATGGAAACAGGCACTTGCTCCTAAAAGTGCTTCGTAACGTGCTGTGCTGCCTGATGTGCAGTGTTTCGCCATCCTATGTTCCATGCTTTTATGTGGAGCGTGCTCCAGTTTGCTTCTCCAGAGCTGCCATTCCGCATTGCAAATAGTTGGTGGGTTTGGTTTTTTTTTTCTTCCTCCTTGCTTAGGACAACGCCGGTGCCTCTTCCACTGCTGGGGAAGCCTTGTGAATTTCTCGTGTGGCTGGTTATCTCTGAGCTGCGCGGTAGGTCTGGAGTTTGGGTATGGAGTTAGAAGAGAGGCATTCAGATATATCTGGTTGTGTATTGATACGGTGGAGAAATGACTCTAGGAAGTGGTTGGGAAGTTACGGTGATACCTTCAGCTGTACCTGCCAGGGCTGAGTGGTCGCACTGACTCCTCCGTGCTGTCTTGGGCAGGTTCCAAAATTCACAAGAAAATACAAATCCCTTCCATGCATCAACAAAAACAAACCGAGTCGCTCAGTTTGGGGAACAGCGTTTTCCCTCTCCCGTTACACGATGCTCTGTGTAGAGAATCGGATACCTGAAGTGTGCCATAGGCAAGCACTTCAACGCAGGAATCTGAAGACTGCAGAGGAGTTGCCCGGAGTGGTTCACATGCTGCTGTGCAGCGGTGCGCAGCCGCTGCCGGGACAGGTGAGTGCAGCCAGGCACGGAGCTGGGAGCTGAGCTTCCCTCTCTGCAGTTCTGCTTCGTGCAAGCTGGAGCAGCTGGATTACTCATCTGGTGGCTTTTTGCTTTGTTTTGTTCTCTTATTTCTTATTTTTAAATCCGTTGCGGAAGGGCACGCCAGGCAGAAGCGCTAATTGCCTGATATCTGAAGTTTGGGTGCTTTTGGAGAGTAATTTGTTCGGTGGCTTATCGCTTGTCGGCTGGAGTTAGTGCGAAACTTCCGTAACATTGAGCAGGAACGCTGCGCTGAGGAGGAGGTGAGCACAACACGGGATTTTGTTCCAGCTTTTTAACAACAGAACTGAAAGCTGCTCTAGCCAAATGGCACTGCGTCGTTAACTCATACTGTGTAGGTGCCCTGGAAAAATCGCATACCCGGTTTCGCAGCCACCCTTAGGCATCTCTAATTTATGCAAGCAGGGCTCGCTGAGTAACTGCTTGAAGTCTCAGTGACCTTAGCAGGTTTGCAGAGGTCACGTTTTAACACAGATAAGTTGTGCTCGAACTATTTTTTCGGCAAGTATTAGGAGCGAGTGTTTGTGTATGCAGTCACATGCTTTTTTTTTCCAGTCCTCCGCTGCATTTTCTGTTTTCCTTCAGATCCTTGCTCACAAACGCTACAGTAAATGTGGCCTTTTTGTTCTGCTTGTTTTCAGTCTATCATTTTAGTAGGGGTAAGAAACACAGGGGTTTGAGAACGACTTCTTTTTCAAGGTCTCGGGCGAACAGAGCAAACTGCAGGGTTTTCCAACCAGAGATGCCGCTCTTAGGCTCAGAACATCTCGGCGTGTGGGAAGCCCGTACAGCCGGCTGCCATCAGCATGTGGAGAGCCTCTTGTGCAAGGCGCTTCAGCCGCTTCCAGCAGCGCCGTGTGCCTTATGTAAGCTCTCACTGTACGTCCTGTCCCTGCTCCCCCACGTGAAAATCGGCGTTACCTTACTGTACGCCGCGAGAGCGCAGTGCTTACCGGCTGCTCGCCGGCTCAGGTGTCTGCACGCAGAGCTCTCGCGAGCTGGAGGGAGAGGTCGATGCCAAGAGCATAACGCCGGCCTCCTCGGGGACAGCAGAGGAGTCGGGGAGAAACGCAGCTCCTCCGTATTGTGCTCTTCTTCCTACGAGGTCTTGGGAAGAAACTGGGAGATACTTTGAGGTGGACTCATGCTTTAACCTTGTTCTTGTAGCTAGCGTTTAGTTGGGCATAACGAAGGTACTGCCACTTGCTGGGTGGGCTTGAAGCAAGCCCTCCGTTACAAGGCTTCAAAACCAAACATCCCTTCTGCTTTTCTTTCTTGCTGAAACTATCTGGCATGAAATCCTGCAGTAACGCGAGGTTTCTTGTTGGATTCAAAGTGAATTGTGATCTTCAAAAAGAAGGTAAACCTAATGCCTCAGTTACAAAGCAAAGCCACGTCTTAAATACTCTTGTCTCCTCCCGTTGGTGCTCTACCAGCGTGAGGCAGCCAAATTCCTGCTCACCTGTCCCGGTGAGCACTTGTCTGGCTCTCGGGGTTGTTTGGGGAAAGCTTCCTCCCGAGCAGGGGGCTGGGAGGGCTGGCTGGAGGAGAAGTGTGCTGGATTGGAGGGCTCCTGTGGAAAGGCCGTGGGAGGAACGCAGGAATCTCTCATGGCTTCCCCCATGTGATCTGTGCTGTACCCGTGAAACAATTTCTCATTGTGCTGGAGCCGCGTGGAATAGGAGACAAGGAGAGCGGCTATCTGAAAAGGAGCAGGTGCAGCGCTTTGACGCTCAAAAGCTGAACAAATTCCTGGAAGCGAGTGGTTTGCGTAGCGTTTAAAGGAAAACTACTGGCAAAACATCTAAGAGGGACTTGAGTTTTCATTTCGAGTAGGGAATTCAATCATCTCTGCTGCTTTTATCACACAAATCTGGGAATGCGCTGGCTGCTTTTAGTGCTTTCGTTATTTTTTGAGAGTATGAAATCCGCTTTCAAACCTTGTGCGGAAGGATGGGCCGCAGCGTAGTTTTGCGCGTTTTAGCGGACTTGCTGCAGCTAGAAGAGTATAAAAATTATTAAAAACCACCTGTGTGGCGTCCCTTCAGGATTGCATGGCATTGTATTTCATTGCTTTATGGATATTTCTGCGAAAATCCAAGTCCACGTGTATGTTGTCGTTACTCAGTAGCCTTTTCACTTTGATGTAGACAAAATCTATTCTGGATGCTTAAATCTGCTGAAATACTTCTAAGCGAGCTGGCTGCTGGAGCAAGTTTCCCACAGGATGCAGTGGGTGTCAGGTCCAAAGGTCAGTGGCAGACAAAGTGAAGTGAAGGCTCTTCTGGATTTATTTTCCTGCCTTTTTTTTTTTTTTGGGGGGGGGGGGAATGTTTTTTTTGTAAAGAGGCGTGGAACTTCTCTTCGTTACTTCCTACGTTTCCAGACGCTTATAGGGATGTACAGGGCCCTTCCCACTGAAGTCTTTTTTATCAAAAACTTTTATTTTCTGTAGGAGAGAAAAAAAAAAAAAATGAGATCAGCACAGTTAATATATTCCTGAACTCTTAGCACAGAAGCTGCTGGTGTAAATCATAAAGCCAGATGGAGTTTGAAGCGCCTGTCGTGTACGGCGTCGGAAACGAACGTTCCTGATACTAATAAAAGGGCCAGATTGGGACTACATAATTAATCCCTTTTCAACACATGATAAGGTTTGGCTACAGCAGTCGGAGAGCTGCTGGAGATAATGTGAGGCAGAGGATGGTTTGCCTAAAATAAAAACACCGACATGCTTGTTCCTGTAAATGTATGTGTTTTGGGGCGATCAGTACTCATACAGTACTCGTATCACTGTTTAAACGGGGGAATAAATGTGAATAGCAGCTGATTTGGGCTTGAATCTATTTCCTGGCTTAAGTATCCACATAACTACATTTATATACATGAAATACGGATGCGAATAAATCATATTTAAGACAGGAAATGTACAGAGATTAGTGTTCTGAAGAGATGCATAGCAAAGCCTGCTCTCCGCTGGGGTCTACTCGAGATGCAGGGACTGGTGAGCCCCGGGGAGCAATCTCGCAATTGAGGTCATCCACGGTGCGTCTCGGTGACCTGGCAGAAGGGTGCAGGAAGGTGCTGAGAAAGAAAGTGCTCGTGAGCTGCTACAGTGCCTGTGCTGGAGGCAGCCGGGAGGAGGAGTGGGCAGATGGCAGTTGGTACCAAACAGGTGAATAATTAGATTGAGAACAGGCTGAATAGACTTTGCAGCCGCCCGTGCTGCTTGTGTTTTGGTTAAGTGATAGGGATTTTTTTTTTTTTTTTTATGATCTGTGCAAAGGAAAGGTAAGGTCCTGAGCTGGCACTGTAGGTTGTGGTGGAAGCATGGCTGCTGGGATGAGTGGGACAGTCAGCTTCAGGAGCTGGGAGAACTCTTTAAAACAAACAAAAGCCTGCTTTACACGCTTCCCCTGCAAGTTTATTCAGATGACTTTGGCACGTGTAACATGGAGTATTGAGAAAGCGCTCAAAAATGGTAGTGCCTGGATAATGCAGACTTGCTGCCTGGTGACAGATTGTTCCGAAGCAGTCTGGAGGCTGCAAGGCCTGTTTGTGCTACTTCGATTGCTTAATTTACCCAGTTTGAAAACTTTCTAGACCAGAATACTGCCCAACTGTGCATTGCCTAGCGCCCTGATCTCTTCCAGATTGTTGCTTGGAGGCACTAGGACAAAGGGGTGGCTGTAGGGAGGAGCGGTTGATCCCTTAACCCTTAGCATTGTGCTAGGTGTTGTAATAAAAATAATAAAACATCCAGAAGCAGAAACGCTGTCCTTGCCTCCGCTCTTGCTCCAGGAAGTTTATGGTATCAGTTTCTAACAATAATAAAGGCCTGCAGGTGTAAGAGGGTCCGTGGAGATCCTGGTGATGTGCCTAGCAGTAACCTTGGCAAGGCAGCAGCAGTTTCAATCTTCCCTTTCAGACATCCGCATCAAAACGTTCCTGCTTTTTTTCTTCTTTAGGGTTCGATAAGTTACACCAGCTGTGAGCTGGTCTAACTGGAGAATGCCCTTCTAACAAAAGGGAATCGCTTCGTCTAAGCTTGCACTTAGCAGGAGCACAAGCCGCCTTGCAGATTACTTGGTACAGATAAGTTTTCTATGCTTGAAGTTACTCTTTTTGTAATATCAGCTTGCTCCTTGGATGCTGTTGTCTTACGATGCTCAGCCTGAATGGCACCACTAAAGAGTTTGAACTGCACGAGAAGGCCGAGGGAAGGAGGTCTCTACTTCTGCAGAACCAAAGGTTAGAAAGATAAAGGCAAAAGATAAAAATATTCACAAGAAGTGCCCTAGCTAAGAGTTGTTTCCTGTCTGAGGGCATACTGGATCCTGTTGGAACGAGGAAGCTAACCTACTGAGGGGCTGTTTAATTCCTGTGTTTCACACAGAATCAACACTGCGTTAGATAAGGAAGTGCTATTAGTGCCGTTTGTAAGAGCGCTGGCACTTCTGTAAAGAATATAGAAATAAAACAAGTTGGTCCAAACCAGATCTTTCTGCTGTGTAAGAGCTGTGTGGAGAGTGAACGCTGGAGGCTTGAGATGAGTATAATAAATCAAAATGCCAGATGAACCTCAGAGGACTTTCTTCATCTATTCACTTCATTGTTTCCTTTGCAGATACAGCACAGCTCAGCCAAATGCAGGGTCATCATTGTTCTGCTGCTCAAAGTGTTTTCTAAACGGTTTTGAAGACTGAACTCTTTTTTTCTGTGTGTTGTCTTAAGCTGCTCAGTGTATTGCTTGGCTTGTTTAACGCACCGACTGTTTTCACGTGCAGAAGCCACGGTGTGAGCCTGCTGTTTGGGGTGAGTAGTGAGGTGCGTTGTGGTGGTGTTGATAATCTACAGAAAGGACTCGAATTTGTACCTTCTGGAAACTACTACTGTTTCCTGAAGCTGATGCTCGGCAACAGAAGATGCCCTGCTGACCCTCTGCGGCTTGGCAGAAAATTCTCCTGTGCGTGTGTGGTGGTTTTACCGTGCTAGGCAGCTGAACACCACAACCGCTCTCTCACTCCCCCTCCTCAGATGAGGAGGGGAAGAAGTAAAGGAAAGAACAACTCACGGGTTGAGATAAGGATGATTTAATTAAAGAGGGGAAAAAAATTATATATATATAATTAAGGAAATATTATTATTAATTAAACAATTCAACTAAAGGGAAAAAAAGGAAAAGGGGAAGAGGGAGGGGGAAAGGGAATAACTAAACAAAACAAGTAAAGGCTATGTGGAAGTGCAGAGGAAAGAAATTACTCTCTACTTCCCACAAATGAGCGATGCTTGACCGTGTCCTTGAAGCAGGGCCTCAACGCACGTAGCCGGTGTTCGGGAGGAGGACAGACGTTTTCGCAACGAGAGCCCACCCCTCCCCTCTTCTTCCTTTTTCCACCTTTTATTGCTGAGTGTGACATCATATGGTATGGAATATCCCTTCGGTTGGTTGAGGTCAGCTGCCCTGCTGATGTTTCTTTCTCACTTTTTGCCCACCCCCTAGGAGGGTCGGAGAGAGTCCTGATGCTGTGCCAGCACTGCTCAGCAGTAGACACAACACTGGTGTGATACCACTGCTGTTCTAGCTACAGGTGCAGAGCGCAGCACTGTATGGGCTGCTGCAGGGAAAGTTAACATCCCAGCCAGACCCAGTACAGCGTGTGAGCTTCCTAAGCATACATCCCAAGGTACCGGCTGCTCAGGGCTGCTGGCACCGTGTGTTTACATAAGAGGGAAACAGAGGACAGAGTTATTTAGTAAAATAGAAATTGGAAGTAAAAGGGGAAATCAGAATGGATTGAAAACTCAGCTCTTGCATTTAATGGTGACCTTTCTAGCTGCTCAGCTGCTGTTACCTGGAATTTCTAAGATGTGTCTCAGACACTGGACCTGGAGTGCTTACAGCAAAAGCCCCATGTCAGTGTTAACTTTGGGTAGCTTTTGGTTAAGTATATTTTTTTCTTCTTAGCTTCTTTTCTGTGTTTCTTGTACTTCCTAGTGCTCTGGCTGTGGTTGCAGAAGCTGCGTGTTCAGGGCTTTTCCTGGAGACGGGCACCTTCATGCTTAAAGGCATTTTTTTTTTCTTTTTATCCATATTAATTCTGCTGAGTTGTCCGTGTTTGATATCCATCATTGTTTTAGAATGTTCTTACAACATCCTCATGTATACTTAGTGTAATGTGTTTTGTTAACCTCCTGGGTTCAGAGAGTGTGCGTAGCTTCCTGTGCAGGGCACGTGTCAGCAGTGCTAATAATATGTCCTAAAACCTACTGTCATATATCCTAAAACCTCTCTGATCATAGATGGGCTGTGCTTATAAATAAATACAACTCCCAGAGCAGTGGATCGAGGGGCAACAATGGGGAAAAAATACTTATCTAAAATTATCATTTTGGAGATTTAACCAGTAAAACTTGGAGTAATCAGTATTATGTTCGCTTCTAGAAGGTTACCTAAGCATGTTTTTTCCTACCAAATCAGGTTAAGACAAGAAACCTGGCTAACTCATTTTTAGTGTTAGTTTCAGGCGTGACTGTCTGCTGTCCTGGGGAGACAAAGGCAGTGTTTTCAAGAATGTTTCTCCTGGTGGCAGCTCTGTAAGCCTAATTCTCCAATCTCTCTGTAGGTCAAGGACACCTCCATTTTCACACAGCCCTTTGCTGTGGGATAACTAAGCCGTCTGCTGACAGGATCAGGCACGTTGGGGTGGATTCAGGTCACTGGAACACTGGGAATGTTCTGGTATGGGGGAAGCTAATTCTTCTGCAACCTGTCCCTCATCTGCTCTGAAGGTATCCAGGCAGTGCTTCAAGGAAACAGCAAGGAAAGTTAAGGTGACTCCGAGAGCTTTATGAAGATGGGTGTGCTGCGTCTGTGGGCTTTAGCAGAAAAGAAGGCTGTGACACTACACAGAGCTTTCAGCGTTCAAAACTTGAATCGGCTGTGAGATAAAACAGATTCCTTTTAACAAGGAAACTTGAGAAACTTTCTTTGCTTAAAATATTCCTCTGTTTACTTTGTCTCTTTCCTCTCTGATTTTTTAATTTCTCTGTAACTTGTCAGATGGGTTGCCGCAGCTGATCCGATGCTTTTAATGCAATTAATTACAAATGGCTGTAATAGTTAATATCCTCAGCTGCTATGTGATTAGGCATGATTGTCTAATCTGGCATTTTGCATTTGATTTCAGCCTGTACGACTGCTGGGTTCAAAAGCCTAATCCAACTTTTATAATGTGTTTTTTTTTTTCCCAGTTTGAATTTGGTGACCAAGCGACTTGTCTTGATAAACACCCTGGCCCACGGTCTCCTAACCTGGTGATTCAGTTAAATGGCAGGTTATGCCAAATATTAACCAGAAGCCATAAAATCTCAGGAAATGAGAAATGAATCTGTGTACATAACCATCCTAGTTCTAACAAATTGAAGTTGTGATTTTGAGTGTTAACATGAAGTTGCATGCTAGAGTAGCAGGAAGAACTGCTGGATTATTTGCCTCTCTTTCTTACACAACATAAATTTCAGCGTGAACTTCCTTATCGTTGTGGTTAATATCTGATTTCTTGCTTATATCTAAATTTTACAAACAGGACCTGTGTTTACACAGCTTGAATTGCCGCTTTGCGTAGTATTACCTGTAAATTTCATGTAAGAATACCAGGCATCCCAATAAAACCAAATCTCTGCTGCGCTTCTCGAAGAGTGTTAATCATTAACTGTCCATTTAAAAAAAAAAAAAAATCACGAGTTCATGAGTTTTGAGAAGTCAGCTACTTAAAATGAAAATGAATACTAATTTTATCTCAATTTACTGATAGTGCACTGTTGAAGAAGTCCACTTAATAGCAAGCTGTTAATAGAACTATGTGGCTGTGTCTCCAGTGACTTCTTCACTCCCTTCTCCCCCCCCCCATAGAAGCAAAATTTATTTTAGTTGTCTAGTTAATATTTGCACAGTTAGGAGTTTCAGATCGGTGGAGACCGAAGCCCTGTGTTGTGCACGTTACTGCTCACTGATGTTTTCTGTCACAGCTACTGCTGTGAGTTGGAAAATACAATTCGTCTGAGGAATTCCATCTTTGAATAGTATCATAGAACTAAGTTGTATTTAGACTAAATGTGAGACTTTGTTTGCATGTGGAAAGTTGAAGGCAAATATTGCCAACTGTAATTTTCTTGCACGTAAGTGGAGCCTAAGGCAATGAACTGGGTCTGTGCGAAGGCAGTGAGGTTTGGTCTGTTAATGGTGCTTCAGTTTATTTTACACAATGATTAGAAGTCTATATTTCAACCTCCCCTGAAGTGTCCCATTGAACGGGTTAATTGTTAGTTAATTATTTTCACAGAACATCTTTGCCATAGAAATGAGGGGGCTAATGTTCACTTTTCTGGTTTCAGTTACATCTTAATCCTTCACACGGAAGGGAAGAGCACAAGCTCCACATGAAACTGACTTCTGAAACTGAATGATTTCTTAGTAATTTCTTGATGTTTTTACTGCGTTTCTGGAGAGCGAATATGGTTTTCACTAATACCTGCTTGAAGTGCTGAAGTTCTGCAAAACCAGCCGAGAATTTGCAATTGCTCACTAAAATGGCAAATAAAATTTGGGGGGCTGTGATAAGGGCTTTCAGTAACTTGTCCTGCACCTGCAGACAAAATATATATTGAACAGGGTGAAGAAGGCAGCTTGATTTTTAAGTTGAATAAGACTCTCAACGCTCAGTTTTCTTCACTGTCCTGGTTTCTTTGGCTTGCTTAAAAAAAAAAAAGGTGTGTGTGAGAGAGGGGGTGTCAGTTGACACAGATCATAGATGATAGCCCTTATGGGAGGCTGAAGGAAGCTAGTGTTCGGCTCTTTCAGTAGATGAAATAAGTCTTATGGCTTGAAACCTCTTCCAGGGAATGGCAGCTCATGAGCTGAGCATGGCAGGATTCCTGTGAGAAGGTTGTTTTTGTCTTTTTTTCTTCTTGTAGGCACATTACTATTTATATGCAAATGTGTTGAAATGTGTTGATATGGGCAACATTACTACTTCTTGTAATTTCTTTGTTATGGTTCATTTTGTCCCTACCCATGGCAGGGGAGTGGAACTAGGTCATCTTTAAGGTCCCTTCCAACCCAAACCATTCTGTGATTTGTGTTGGAGAGGCCTTTTTTTTAATGAGATCATTGTCCTGTAGGAAAGTTCACTTTATAAAATCCTGATAAAATCAAATTTATTGTGTAGAACATTAAGACTTACTGATGTTTTTGTGTGGGAGCTCCTCTTTGGGTTTGGCTTGACTCTCCTGGGCAAACGTTTCCTCTGACCCATACCCTTGACCTAATGAAGCAACAAATGTTCATTTGCTAATAGCTGCTGAAGGAGGATCAAACAACATCCTTGGTTAGAGAGTTTCCTAAATATTATTTAGGAATAGTAGCATTCAGAAATCTGTTTCACTGCCAAGTTCTCCAGGGCAGCTTTTGCCTTAGGTACTTGATATGCTTAGGAATGATCATAAGTCTTTTTGATTTTGCATATATTTGGCCTTTCTTTTGCAATCTTCTTTAAGGTCAGAGTGCTTTCCGGACTCACCTGTACTACTCGTATACCAGCAGGTGGAGCATTGGCGGCGTACAATGGACTTCTCACTTCGAGGTCAGATGGTTGGTAGGAAAATAGCCCCTCCAGCACTTCGGAAAAGTTGCTTGCCATGCACGTTTTGCTCGTTTGTCCATGGAGGTGCAGTCTGCTGACACTGGCAGAGAGGTTTGAGGGACAGCTCCATGTTAACGTGATGTAGTGTTACCAAAAAATGTTGAAGGACAATTTTCAGACTCACAGTTGGGATGAACTTTGCAGAGAGTGAAAGGTAACTTGCTATTTCTCTGCTGCTTTTTTAAATGCCTGCTTCCTGTTGCAAGGCTTGGAAGTACTGATGCTGTGTGGGAATGGCTATAAAATTGTTCTTTTTAAGGGAGTGTGGCTTTACCAAGTTTGTGGGTTTTGTTGTAGTTGTTTACTGTGGTGTGGGGGCAGGTTCTTGCTGTGGTTTCACAGGTCACCCCTATTGATTTAGTGCTGTATTGCTACCAAAACAGAGTCCTGCCCCCCAGGAACTACAAACAGTGGCTTCTTCCTGCCAGCACCAAGGGGTGTCCTGCTGCAGTAACTGAGACCAGCTACCTGCTGTAGCAGAAAACTGATTTTTTTTTTTTTTTCCAGGATTAGTTTGCAGCTAAATATAGTGGCTGGTCCAAGTAACTTGCACCAGAGTTGTACCAAATCTCTATAACAATTAATAGGAATCCTTCATCCAGAAGAGAGCTAGCAAGACCACTCTTGTGCTGCCGTGCCCTTACTGTGATCAATTTAAACCATCCTGAAAGTGCAGCAGTAGTCAGAGTGTGGTGTGAGTGTCCTAGTAGTCTGTTCGTATCTTTGGAATGGTCCTTGTGCAACAGCCACCCAATGAACAAGATATCACTGAATGGTGTTCATATCACACAGTTTTTGCATTCCTACACTGCTCTGTATTTTGCAGGCATGCATACATCGTAAGCGTCTGGGTTCTGTAGTTTAGCTAGTAAAAACGTCTTCAGGATGAACTTTGGAGTAACTTTCCCTTTTCATCTCCAGAATGCCTGCCACTGTAGGCTGGGCGGTGGTGTTCCTTGCTGGTTGTGCTTTCCCTTTTCAGAAATGAGTTTGTGTTTTCCCTGTTTGGTTGGCTGGTTTCATATGAAAAGCAGATGGGAAGAAGATGAAGTTTACCTCCTTCTCTTTGAATCTGGGAGAAGCGTTCTCTCAGTCGCGGTATAATTTGTAGCAGATCTCGCACAGCTCTTGAAAACCCTGCTCAGAACAGGGCTTTGCAAGTAGCAGCAATTCTGAATGGAAGGCATTTGGCAATGCAGGTGTGGGATGGTTTTTGATATTGCTGGCACCAATAAGAACCCAAGAATGGACCTGTAAATTTCCAGGTTTTTAGATAAATTGCTGTGGAATGAAACCTTGCATTGGGATGGTACTCAAGTTTGTATTGCAGCCCAGTCTAATGTCTTACTACTTCAGAAAATGTTTCCTATGTTAAGTGCTTCCCCTGCCATTTATTCTGGGAGTCATTGAACATCTCACTAAATGGATTCAACTGGCAGAGTAGTTGAAAGGTGATGTAGTGGATTACACTGGTTTTAGTTGGGATCAGGAATGCGGTTTTGATCAGCCTGTTCTGGTGGTCCCCACTCAATGTTCTGCAGTTCTTCTGGAGCATATAAAGCCGATTCGATTTTGTTTCATCCAGAAGGAAGATGGTTTGACTGATGCATTCAGATAAATGATACTTAGACCGCAGACAGGGCTAGAACTAATTTGGGAGTAAAACCACGTGAATTACGTGTAGGTTGAGCACTTTCTTCAGCACGAACTGCGTTGTCTTGCAGATCTCCTGTTGCACTGTGCTACCTGCTGAATTTTCTTTCAGATGAATCCATTGCTTCACCAAAAGGTGTGAAAATAAGCAGTCGATGCAAGGAAGAGAGAACACTTTAGCTCCTCGTCTATTGACTGAGTACATTTTGTTCTTATTCTGAATTTCAGTGACAGCAGGAGGTGATTCAAGGTTAACTGGACCGAGAATATACGAAGAGCAGGGTTGTGGTGTGGTCTGAATAACTGAAGTTTCTCTTCACCAGGCTGTTCCGTGCACTGCATTGAATTGTTGCTTATCCCAGGGGGTCCTAAGAGTTAGTAGGAGGAGGAACCAGATCCTCTGCTCCCCAGGTACTCCTTAACTGCTATTTATTGGTTTAATTCTGTTTATCAGTCAGGTACTTGTTGTGTGACAGAAGAACAGTTCAGAGGGTAATACAATCAATCTTCTGTCGTTAGTTTACTATGGTTTGGAAAGCCAGGCTTACTACTGTGAGGAAACAAAACTGAGACTTAGGGAAAACAGAGAGACCTGAAATGTGTAGTTTATCTCTAAATGTAAAGCTTTCTTGTGTATTGTTTAAGAGTAGGAATTTAAAAATTCCATCTTCAAAATTAAGTCTTGTGGGAGATGAGCAGTGGTTTCTGGGGCCTTGGCTCGTTATTCTGTGTGTCAGTGCTGACAAAGCGTTTGGCTTGAATCTCGTTACGGCTGCCATCTTGGTGGCTGCAGCCACGGCTTAGAGGGTCCTTGTAGAGGACCGTATGCAGTTCCCCTTCCCTGCAGGGAGCTGCTGGCTCCTGTTTCAGCTGGCTTCTCCCCCAGCTTCTGGGCCCTTGCCAGCAGGGCTGTTACTCAGCCAGCTCTCCCCAGCCTGCCCTGATGCCTGGGGCTATTCTGCCCGGGGTGCAGAGCTTTGTGCTTTTCCTTCTTGAACCTGATGAGGTTTCTTTTGGCCCAGTGCTTGGGCTTATCAGGGTCTCTGTCTGTTGGTAGAAGTGCTGCTGCTCACTCTGTCAACCTCCACATGGAGCTTCTTCTACGTGGGTGCCTCAAATGTGTCTTCCAGAAGCTGGTGGTAATCTCTGTTCCCTCTTTTGACTTCCTTGGATGTGAGTCTGGTGGTTCTTGTGCTTGTCACATGGAATTCTGCGAATTCCGTGACATTTTGTATAGATGCTGCTGGTGGTTCTGTGTAGAGTACAGAAAAAGAAGGCTTGTGCATTTGGTAGTTGCTAAGCAAAATCTTCAGCAGTGTAAAAATCAAAGATTGTTTTTGTGATGTCAAGAGGAAAAAAAAAAAAACACAGCTAAAAGTTACTTCTGTCTCCTCCAAACAACTGATTAATGATTGCCTTCTTGTATTGTAATCCAGTAACTAAATGTTACTTTGCTCCAAGTAAGGAAATATGACTCAAAATCACCAGATAGACTTTCCTGATCTATAAATGTGTCAGGGGTATATCTTGTCACTTCTTGTGTTACAAATTGTATAGGGAGGTGGCTTGATTCTAGAACAAGTGCTACGAAAGTAGCAATTTTTTATAGATATTTGTCAGATCCTATGCAAGACTGACTTGAGAATATGGAGAAATTTCAAAATGAGATGTTTTGGCAATGCGTTGTCTTCTCAGTTACTGTCGGTATTACCTGAAAGCAACTCGGTGAAATCCTACCTTTCAGAGAGACCTTTCAAGTACTCTTAAAGTTATTTTTGTTGCTGTTGTCTGATTTCTTTGCTTTTGAGGTGGTTGATGCTCAAATGGGTGCCACAATTACATGCTGTACTTGTGTGGACTGCTTCCTTTGGGGAAGCAGGCTGTGTAGGGGCACTTAAAAGAATGGGCCTCTTGGGTATTACTGCAAAACAAACAATTAACTTTTTTTTTTTTTGAACTTGTAATACCGAATGCCACACACTTATCTGATGTTCTTGACCTGCGTGCTTGCTGGGTTTAGCTTATTTTCTTTGAAGTAATTAAAAAACCCGTATATGCTTTGCTGGGAGCAAGGTTAAGATTTATAGTTCTGTACAGATCACTTCTCAGCCCGGTCTCCTTCAAGGTTCAAGCGCAGTGGAGGAGTTGAGCTGCACTTCATCCAGTAAGGAAAATGAGCTTTTGCAACACTGCCCTTTCACCAGGCTGCAGCAACAGTCTCAGACTCTGCTTACTGAAATTACAACCGAGAAAATGTCAGAATCTGTCACGTTTGTGACTATACAAGCTTGAAAAGGTTAGGATATGCTCACATGGGGCTGCTCTTAAAACAGGAGCATTTGTTGTGTTGTGTAGCCTCTAGATCTCCTGGTGGTTTGGCCTGAGTTGGGTATTTCCTTACCATCTTCTCTAGTAATATGGTGTAGGCTTCACTGTTGGATCACTGATGTCAACAGAGCATCCAAACGTGTCCTCAGGCAGCGCAGGTAAGCCGTGGGACTCGGCAGCACGGATGTCTCATTGCAGTTCTGAGCTTGTTTCTGTCAGTGGTACAGAGGGCTATTGTTGGCAGCTGATATCACCAGAGAATTATAATTGCAAATGTGAGTGAAAAGTCATTAGATGAAGTGTGGTAAATGTGCCATTGTTTTGGACTCTGCTACACCAGACTCAATTGATATCTGCTTAAAAAAAAAGAAGGGGGGGAAAGGGGAGGTGTGAAGAAAAACAACCTAACCTAACAACTGAGATATATAGCTTTTTTTTTTTTTTCTTAGAGGAATTTTTTGCATACATGCTTGGCTATATTTGAGTCAGCAGGCAGGGAAGACTTCAGTGTTTTAGGAAAATTCATAATGGGCATAGTGTGTGTGTGTGTTCAGTTTTTGGTTTGTTTGTTTTTAAATAACCAGAAAATAAATATTTAACTTCTTAGGGTAGAGCTCTTCTGATCCCACTGCAAAGAACATCTATTAAATTTATTCTTTATGGTTCTATTTCTTGTCAAGTGTTAGGGTTGGTTTTTGCCCTCCTGTGTCAGTCTGCTGCTCTGGTTAAGAGATGATCAGAGCCATTACTTCATATTCAGCAGTATGAACTTTCTTTGTATGTTCCAGATTGAGTACAAGATGGAGATGATCCTCCAAAGATGCCTTTCACAAAAAAGCCTCACTTTCTGCAGACAACCTCATCGTTTTGGACCAGAGATACTTCTAACCTTGAAGGAAAAGACAGACTGTGGGCACAGATTGGGAATTGGAAGACTCTCAAGATAAAACAGAATTGTCATGTGGAGGTACCTGTAGCCTATGTGAAGTGATTTGTTTTAGTAATTTCTAGTAAAGCATCTCCAAGACTACCCTGGATGAAGTGATTCAATTTTGTTGTAGCTCCTTCTGAGGAATCAGGAAAAAATTCCTTTTCTCTTAGAGGGACCAAAAGAGGAAGTTGAATAACTGAAGCTGTGAAATTAGACCTGTATTGGAAACAGCAATATTTGTGTTTAAATGTTAAACCTGGTAAGCTTGTATAATCAACGTTTCTTGACAAATCTGAAGGAGTCCTTCAATGGGAAAATAAGGAAAGGCATCGCATATTTATGTGAAAGCAGGCCTAATACATTCTGTGTGTTCATGTTTCTCCTAAGTTTGTAGTTCCAACTGTTCACGTTTCTCTTTTGGTCAATGTGTTTTGATACAGCTCTTCTGCTAGGAAAGTTTAAAATCTAAAAAAAAAAAAAAAAAGGCAAAAACTGCACTGTGTGTATGGCTGTGTTAATCAGCAACAAACTGTTAAGTGTCTGTGCTTAGAGGAAAAAAAATACCAGTGAGGATGCTACTGTTCTTTTTCCCTTTTTCTGTTCTTGATGGCAGGTAAACCTACTATTGGGGTTTTTATGAGGGCAATTCATTATAAGATCTTAATAACAGATGTATTTTTTTTTTTTTGATTTCTAAAGCAACATGCTCTTGGATTAGCCACTTCCTGCCCCCCTGAGGTGGCTGCAAAGATGACTGAGTACTGCAGAACTTCCTGGGTTACCTAAAATAAAGACTTAATTTGGCCGGGTAACTTCTTGGGTATGTTATTGTACCCACTAGAAAGCCAAGAAGGAGTTTTATAACTACATGATTTCTTCACCCAGAGCTGTATTTCCTCCAGAGGGAAGAGGAGGCTTGGGGGGAGGGGGGGGAGAGGGTGTGTGTGCATCTGACTGCTGCCTTCGATTCCCTAATGGATCAGAGGGAAGAAGCCAGATAATTCTTGGAGGTGCACAGAAAAAGGATGAGAGGCAATGGACACAAGTCACAGCAGGAAATTTCAAGGAAATGTAAGGAAAAAAATTCTTCAGCCTGTGGCTGGTCAGGCACTTGACCAGGTTTCTCAGAGAAGTTGTGAAATACCTGTGTCCTTGGAGATGTTCAGAATGTGAGTGGAAAAGACCTTGAGCAACCTGATCGTACTTCAGATTCAGCTCTCCTTTGAGCAGGGAGTTTGCTCTAGGTGATGTCCAGAAGCCTCTTCCAGTGTAAGATATTTCTGGATTCTGTTTGGTAACTAGTTTGAAATTTTTTTCTTCAACAAGCATAGGCTTAGCGTTGTTCTAAGCTCTCTTTCTGAGCTTCTATTGTAATGGCTTCTGATGTCTTACTTTTTAAACTTGTGCTCACTAGAGTCAGAAATGCATTCTGCAGAGACTGCTTTTGTGAAGCATGCACTTACTGACTTGCTGCTGTTTGGAGTCTTGTTGCATTGGAGCTCTGACTGCATTCTGCTTTGCTGGATCTGCCCAAGTCAAGCCTTAAAGTGAAACCCATTTCCAAGGTGCTCTTGCAGTGCTGTTTTTGTTACTGTTTTTCAACTTGAGTTAATTTTGTGTATTTATAGCTCACAGCACTAAACTTCAGCAGGCAAATGTTTTGGAATAGAGTGAGCGAAGAAGTTGAAGGCAAATCGTAATTTTCTCTTACGGAGAAAAATTTGTGAACTCTGTTGCAGATGTGCAAATTGTGATACAATTTCTGCATGTTGTTCCTGTGTTCATAACATGCATGTCTGCATTTACATGGGTTATGGCAAATAACATTGAGCAATCTCTCTAGTTGCTGCTTGTGTATGTTCTGGGGAAATAATGAAAGAAAGGGGCCAAGTCTGTCTTGCATATCGCATCTGTGTCTGTGCTTGGGCTTGCTATACTGTAGGAATTCTTTGCTGTAGTTCTAGGTTGATAGTCAATTATTTTCTTACCTATTACACCTTTATTACTTGAAACAGTGAATCATGGAGGGGAGCGCATAAGGTAACTGCTTCTCCCTCATGGTGTGTAGTCACAGCAGACAAAACTTGCAATTTTGTTCTGAGTTAGCTCATGCCCAGTTGTGGGGCAACCGGGTGGACACCCTTCTGAATCAGGATCTGAACTTTACTTTGGCTCACACTATCATTGTCTTTGGTAGCTTATCCTCTTCCTTTTGTCAGATGAGAACACTATTTTACAACACAGACACTGTGAAATGCCCGTGTTTTTTCTGAAATGAAGATATACGTGACATTTATATCCAGCCCTCACTTAACTTTATCTTGGCTGTGTTAATAGTATACTGTTTTCACACTTGCCATTCATTCTTAAAATTAGACACATTTTTGCTTTCTTACAGCACAGTTTAAAAAGTCTTATCTATTACACTAAAACTGGTAGTTGTACTGTGTGTGTATTAGTGATCATAAGCAGGCTGTGTAGTTTCCTGAATATGTAGAGGAAATGCCACTTTAAAACTGCTTACATGAATTATGAAGTAGGAATTACGTCATGCAGTGTTTAGTGCTACAGTGAACCCTCTGGGGCGATTGTATCAGGAATAGTGCAGCCAGCAGGAGCAGGGAGGTGATGGTACCCCTGTACTCTGCTCTGGTGAGGCCGCACCTCAAGTCCTGTGTTCAGTTTTGGGCCCCTCAGTACCAGAAGGACATCGAGGCCCTGGAGTGTGCCCAGAGAAGGGCTATGAAGCTGGTGAAGGGTCTGGAGCACAAGTCCTGTGAGGAGCGGCTGAGGGCACTGGGGTCGGTCAGTCTGGAGGCGGCTCAGGGGAGATCTTATTGCTGTCTGCAGCTCCCTGAAAGGAAGCTGTGGGGAGCTCAGGGTCGGCCTCTTCTCACAGGTAACTAGTGATAGGACTGGAGGGAATGGCCTCAAGTTGCACCAGGGGAGGTTCAGGTTGGAAATGAGGAGACATTTCTTCTCAAAAAGAGCAGTCAGGCATTGGGACGGGTTGCCCAGGGAGGTGGTGGAGTCACCATCCATGGGGGTGTTCAAGGAAAGGTTGGACCTGGTGCTAAGGGACGTGGCTTAGTGATGACATTGGTGGTAGGGGGATGGTTGGATCAGGTGATCATGGAGGGCTTTTCCTGCCTTAATGATTCTATGATTACAAGATCAGAGCCATTACCTGCCCTAGGTCATGCAGTCAATGTTCAGGATGGTGACATATCTGAACTGCTGCATGACAGAAGTGCTTTTGGAGATGATTTGGAGTACATAAAAGCTGAAAGCTATGGTTCTTAACATAAAATACTGATTCAGATGCCTTCCTTTGTGCAGGAGAAATAGTTTAACTTATTCTTTGTAATCCATGAAAAAGTGAAATAAAAATATTTGTAAACTATAAGGCTAGTTAAAAATGCCTTTTTTTTGCTTAGACTTACAAGAGGAGTTTGGAGAGGGAAATGGAGGAAAGAGCATGTTGAGAGCTTATCAGTCCACGCAGCATTAGTCTTTAAGCAGACTATACAGTAGCATGCTATAGTGTTTTAAAATCCAAACCTTTACTGCTAGAAAACTGCTGTTTGCTGTCTGTGACTTTCATTGTGAAGTTCTGCCATCTTCTCTGACTTGCATGCAGTTCAACTGTTCCTTTATATTTAGGATTTAATGTTTAATTCTCAGTTCTGCTCTGGTCAATGAGCATGACTTAAAATAATCAGAGTAGTAGTTAAGATCTGTATTCCTTTGTCAGCAGTAACTTTTTCTGCTTGCATCAAGCATCTGTGGCTAAACTGCTTTGACAGGTAGACTGACTGATGAGACCTTGACCAAAACACACGTGAGCGTGCATATATAGACTCCTTTAACTCCTTTTTCTGTTAATTATTTGTGTGCCAACTGACACTTCAATGAATAATACTGTAGATTTCATACTACAAGTAACGCTATCTTTATTGCTCTTCTTAACAAAAACTGTCAGCAGCATTTACAAAGACCACAATTGATATTCTTTAGTTTGCAATAACATGAGAATAATTTCTACTTGTTTTCGGTGCTTGTAAGCTTTACCAAAATGAAAGAACGGTGCCTTTAACAAAAGCTGGAATATGCTGTCAGCTTATCTTTTTATAAAGAGTGTATGGGAGAATACCTGAAGAAGTTTCTTTATAAATAGCTGGCTTTGGTTTTCATCAAGCTCTTACAGAGGTTGTATCCCCCAAGCATATAGCTGCACAGAATGATCTGTACTGCATATGCCGTTTAATACCATATCTGGATGGAACTGAAACTCTAACTCCCTTATACAAATACAATCACATCGTAAGATGCTGTGCAAATATCTGTAGCTGACAGTGAGTTTGATAAAGCAGTAGGAGACTTTGTCTTTCATAGTGTCTGGTTTGTGGTGATTTGTGTGTTAAAACAAAAGGAGGCTGAAGGGAGTTTGTTCTCTTTAGGTGACATTGCAGTAACCTTTATTACTTCCTTAAGAAGCAAGTGTTAAAGGAGAGCAGTGGAAGAAATGGTTCATTGCAACTTTATGCTCAGCAGCCTAATTAGCCAAATACCATGTGCCTACCTCTGCATGAAATAACCCATTTCTTTCCGAAGTAAAATAGGAATTTTCAGTTTTGGAACAGCCTGAAGAGGCCTTTGTTACAAATGACCACTGGCTTTTTAACTATTTATTCTCATATAATGAAGGTCAGCATGGTATCCATAGTGACTGCATGCAGCTTGCTCATTAATCTTGGCATACTCCTGTAATAACTAAATTCTCTTACTACAAACAAGTTTTCACCTTTCAGAAGGAAACCTTTATTTGAAAACAGGATGTGATTGTGTTTCTGTAACTAAGAAATCTTGAATATGTCGTCTTTCTTCACTTTTAAACTACTTGTCATAATTTCCACTTTCTTACTTGCTTTGGAAGCCTTAACAGAGCCCCAGAACAAGCAGCCTTAAATTGCAGGAGTCTACATGTAGTCTGATAATAGAAGACTTACTTGTAAAGCCCTTTTTCTAAAGGGATAAAGAATATTAAATGAGAATGTTATTCTGTTTTCATCTCTGTTAGTAAAAGGAAGGTTTTCCACTATAAACTACAAAATAAAGGCATTTAATAATAAAGGCATGTGAATATGATCAAGCCAGAATTATATGGTTAAAAATAATCTGCTGATAGATACTTCAGACCCTCCAGGCCTATCACAAGGAAGGGGGGGAACTCTGCATCACCAGGAGCACCACTGAAGTCCTTTGGACTTGGTTGGATTTCTTCTGTGCAGAAAATGGGAATCAAAGCATTAAGAACATGAAATAACTCAATGTGATATGCTTAATAAACCAAAGTAATTTAAATTAAATTCTCTTCAATAGTATCTTGAATTGTAAATATTTCTAATATTATAGGAGTTCCTTTAGCTGAGAAGATACTGACTGTATCAGACCAGAATGCAGTCTTAGGGGAGTTGGAAGGGGAAATGGCTCAATGTGGAGGACGTTACTGTTTCCCTCCCACCCTGTCCCTCTCCTTTAATGCTTAACTCAAAGATAACTGTTTATATTTTTTTTTATTTGGTCGTTTGTAACAGAGCCATGAACTGATCAGTCAGTCTAACACTGGGGGAAAAACATACTTTCGGAATTCTGCCAGATTTGTTTCTAATACTTTCTTCATCATGAGTATGGCTTGTTTTGCTTGTGTGCTCAATTTTGCATGTAGCTTTATATATTTATATCCTCCTTATATTTTGAGAGCTCTGGAAATTAAGGTACAAGGAAGAAAAATAAAAATTTTTATATATATAAAAATGTGAACCTAACGAGGTCTTAATGTGTATTAAAATTGAGTGTGTGCATTTTCATATCACAGAATGTTGCATTTAGAAATTTGGCTAAGTAAGTATATGTTGATCTAGAATTGTGTTGGTTTGTTTGTTTTAATAAAGCGAAAATTAGATTTTCTTCAGCATTAGTTGAACAGCAACTTGTTGGAATGTTATAGAACCATGTCTTAAATCTTTTTTTTTTTCTTTCCCCTCCTCTAAAGGTCACCCACTGCTTTGTACTGTTAGACACTGGCAGTGAAGTATCGTAGTCTGTTGCTGTAAACATCCCCGACTGGAAGCTGTAGCAGCTCTAGCTTTCAGTCAGATGTTTGCTGCACCCGGCTACTCTTGAGCAACGTCTGACAGAAAAGGTGCTGTATCGACATGTGCGTAGATACGTAGCTCTTAGTTTCTGTAGACACAGCCGAGCTGCCTTCAAGCAAGTTACCCTGGTTGTTGTTAATAGTGCTGCTATGATCCATTGAAACCTAATCTGTTAAAAATGGAGATGCAAAGTTACAGCACTTGTGTCACTCAGAAGTGAGTCTCTGCTGTGTTGCGGTGCGAGCTAGGAATTACACCTCACTGGAATGTAACAGCAACGGGGGCTTAATTTCATGTACAGCTATCCATAAACCAGACTTCTATAAATTATCTGTCTTAACAGCTTCTGTTACTTATGACTCTTACGAAAAAATAATATGCTGTCAAGTACTTAGCAGGCATTTCATCGGATGTGCCTTGCTTCTTGTTGTTACTGAAGTTCCATGTTCTGGGTCTCCTATGAGTGGGTGGTGCTCTTATCGTTTGTAAGCTGGATGTAAAGGCCGAAATAAAGGTTTAAAAAAAAGAACACGGGATGTATTTTTGTAGTAACAATGCATAACATATACACTTTTGTGGCATGGTCATCTTGGTTTCGGCTACCCTCACCACCACATTTCCAAAGGATTATTCTTCACATAAAAAACAGATCTTGAAAGTGCTTCATAATTAACTCTTCACTAGTTGTTGAGTTAAAGCAATCATTTCAAGAAGAACAACTCTGCAAAACAGCTTCAGCACTCTTCACTTTTCTCTCCACTAGGAAGTGAGACCTTCAAATGCTGTTTCCTAGATTTTGTCTGGGATTTTCCTCCTTTGTTTCTCTTTAGTCCCTTACTTGTAACAGATGGGGAGGGGAATTGCATGTACAAGTAAACTCTGCTGTTCAGGTAGGAAGTATTCTTGTTCTGCTTTAGTTCTACATTCCCCCACCTCTGAAAAATATTAACTTGATATTCCTTGACACGTGAAAGGCAAACTTCATTCAGTTGTTTGATGGGTATTATTCTAGTGATCATAGAATAGCTTGGGTATTGTTTAATTTCAGCATAGGGATTCTGAAGAAGATTACATCCAAAGGCACAAACACTTTTAAATAGGGGTTTCTTAGTCCTGGAAAAGCTAGCCAGCAAGAATTGGAAGGGTAATCATTTTGAAGCGGGTAGTGAATGTCTGCTTGTGAACCAAGGACAGCCATTCTTCTGGTGGTCGCATGACCATAAATACTAAGCTTCTGTTACCTGGGTCATCTGCCCAGTGACAGTACCACGTGGTCAGAGAAGGTTCTGAACTCTTACATCAATAGCACTGCTACAAAAACTTCTTTTCAAAGTAATGCAAATACAACAGCCTCTTATTAAAATCTTTTTTTTTTTTAAATATGGTGTTTGGTTTGTGTACTTACTTTAAAAAAATACTTTAAAGCAGGATCTACAAATCTTGGTTTTCTTTTTTTAAAGAAAAACACAAGTGCTGATAGTCATCTTCCAAGCTTTCTCCACTGTAAATATTTAGCATTTCCTAGCTCTGTGTAGTCTTTGGACTTAAAAGAAATGAAGTGTTGCCTGTTAACATTCTTCACTGAATGATCAAAGTAAATGTTATCTCAGTTAATCTAATAGTCATTTTTGTTAGTGCTGTCTTAGTCTTTCCACATGCCAGATAAGTGTAGAGGAAAAACACGCTGTTAGTTCACATGCGGTTTATCAGTCCAGTCCTGTGGAACTTTATTTATGTAATAGTATTAATACGTATACTCAAACACAGCTATCATGTCTTCACATGAAAACAAACTGAAGTGGCATGTGACTGTAGGAAATAAATTACAAACCCACACTGCGTTTCTCTTTGGGGTTTTCTTGCTAAGTGTTTGAAATACAAGGATCTTTTGTTTTCTGTGCGTGAAATACAAATGTATTAACATGTCTCAAACGTGGCTGTTGATTGCAAATGAAGAAAGTGGAGTTTTTTAAAAGCTGTTGGCCAAATGCATGTTTATGCAGTGATACAAGGTGCGCTCATAGAACTGGTACTGCTGGGAAGGGGCTGCTGGGTCAATGGATTTTAGGAATGGAAGAGGCAAGTAGAGATGCCAGTCTAGTCATCAGCAAAGCGAATTACTGTATCTTGTTAATGTGAAGGCTGTAACTATTGCTTACGTTAGGAGATGTAGATCAGTTTCTAATGTTCTATGGTCCACTAACATCAGAGTGAAGGCAGATATCTAAAGGAAGAAAAGGAGGCTGGTGCTCCAGAGGCCAGTGGTGAAATTGTGAACGTGCAGCTACTAATTCTGGGTGACCGTCATTCACAGGGCAGGTGCGGTGTTCTGGAAATGGGCGTGCAGATGTTTGGAAATGGAAGCTAGGGTGAATACCGTGGCCCTTGCTTGCTGAGCAAGTAGAATGCCTGTGAAGCTGAGTGTTTGGGGCCTGTGGTTTTCTTCTAGGTGTTTTCTCTGACCACTTAAAAGCAATACGTTGAAGTCCTCAGTAACTTTAGACTGCATGAAGCACTCTTCACTTGCTGTGAACTCACAGTCACATTCAGTAGAAATGCTTGATTTCATTATTATTATTATTATTTTTCATGTAGTGAACCAACTGTTAGTGTTTGCAGGGCTTCTCCCAGCCTTTGTGTATGAAATGATCTGCATCTGTGGTTCCCTCTTCCCAGGAAATCTGTAAAACACCTGCTCAGCAAAGGGCTTTGAGAAGGCTGAGACTTGGCCTCTTGGATGATCGAGTTTGTAGAAGTATTCTTTTTTTCTGGACTGCTAATATTTTGTTGTTTGAAGGCTGTAGATGCTAAATTAGACACACGTTTAAAATAAGATGAAGCTTAAGTAAGTGTCATGTTCCCTTACTGTTAAAATGACTCATTTCTGAGTAACTAAAGCTGTGTGGAGGAAAATAGGAATCAAGAAGACTGAAACAACAAGAAGGGTACCTTGAAAAAGTTTTGGAATGGGAATTAATTTAAGAAAATGCAATACAAATAGGAAGATGTTCAAATGCAGCAATAAAACTTAGCCCATAAAGGAAACTGTGGAAACTTTTAATACTACAAGAACTGAATTTTTGCACAAACCATTTGAGATGGCTACCTCTGAGGACTGTTATCCAATTTGTACTACCCTGTGGATGTTCAGTGTGTGTTTTGGTGCTGGGTATGGATTTTGAAAATTATTTGAATTTGAGATTTCTAGAATGTGCCTACTTTGAGCATCAGGAATCTTGGCAGGTAAGTGCAACAGAACGCTGATCACCATGCTCTGTGAGAAACTCTTTTTCTTCCTAGTTTTTCTCTGATACCTCTACAGTATTAGGGACTGTGCATGTATATTCCTGTTCTGATATTTATAAGGTTAAATGTTAAAAAAATTAAGTGTTCCAAGTTGATGACATCAGTAAAGCTTTGCAATTTGCATGTGCCTTATGAATTGCGTAAGTTGTAGCTCACACAATGTATTGCAGTATGTCTGTGCCGACTCATTTTTGGATATCTTGAAAGCCAATGCTGTATTTATATTGTTAAGCTAACTTTTAGTTCCTGTAAACATCCTACACTCAGCTATAACAAGTGGCAGGGCTGGGGGGTGGATGTTTACTTCAACTGACTTGGAAAGGCAGCTTTCCTGAATGATCAAGTGACATATTGGCAAGAACGGAATACTATTTTCCAGTAGTATTCAAATAAGTTCATTGTATTGTAAATATTCCTCTTTTGTGGAAGTAATGTGTTTCTATAGATGTCTTAATAGTTAATATAAACCTTAATTTGAGTGTGTAAGTACATCTGTTTATTGTAAGTCAGTCTTTAACTGCAAAAAACGTGTTTTTTTTTTTTTTTTTTTTTTTCGTGATTGTGAATAAACTGTGCTCCTATTTCCTTGTCTTGAAAAGTAAACTTCTGGTGTCCTTCGTTCACCCAGGATACACTGGTGATAGGGAAATAGCTAAAATCTAATATTGACTGTTCAGTTCTCAATTGCAGCAGTGATTTGTTATTTGTTATCTACTTGTTCGTTGTCAAAGGAAGAAGAGATGATATTGGGTAATGGTAAATAAAGAGAAATAAATATACGAAACATTAAAGTGGTAAAAAATTACTCTGATTTAACCATTTCTGTTGCCCTTTGTATCAGACAAAATAAGAAACATCTCATTTTGACAAAGAAAACTTGCATAGCAGGACGCAGAAGAAGCCAATCTTTAGCTTCGCATTTAACTCTTCTTGCATCACATCTTATGTGCTAGAATCTCATTCCCGATGATGTATTAAATCCTGATCTCATACTGATGGATGTATTAAATGAAATACAGCTCCAGCATTGGACAATATTAAATACTAGATCTAACTATTCAAAAAATTTCCAAAATATTTTTCTTCAGACCTGAAGGATGAAGGACCCGGGATTCATCACCATTATGAACTATAACTTGGTTTCTTGAGGATCACTTTTAATGGAAATACAAAACGTTAATATTAGAAGGATTGTGATTCCTTAGATGTAGCCACTTAAGGTGAACATGAGAAATACCAAGAGGGTTTTTCTCATTTAAATTCACATACACAAGCATTTTTTTTTTGTTATGGTTAAACACTGCTTCTTATTTTTGTTTCTAAGCTGAAGAAACATTTTTGTCCTGGGCACGTTTTATAATATATATAGCACTGCAAAGACTGGCACGGATGAAAATGCATCAGGAGTTCTGTATTTGCACTGCAGTGTGAGCGCTGCAGTACCACCATGCATTTACTATGTACGTGTGCATGCACATTAAAATATGGGATCTTCATCAAATGCATCTGTTCAATTGATGCAGTCTGGATTTTCCAATTGGGGTGAACTATGGAAGCATTATGGATGGGAGTTGTCCTCTTCAGAAGAGATCATGTAATGGGGGGAATGGGAGAAGGAAGCTTCTGTTCTGGAAAGTCACCCTGCTGTGGGTTGCAGTACTCTGGGAATGGTGGATGCTGGGAGCAGGACAGAGGCAAGAGGAGGATTTACCTGTAACGCTCCATCTTGCAACTTTGCTGGCTTGCGTTACGTGGTGACTCGTGGTGGATGCTCTAGAGCTAGTTCACTGGTGATTTCTCCTCTTGCTTATATTTAGGAATACAAGGTGTCTGCACAGCCCGTCTTTATACCACATCGCAGAGCGCGGTGTAACACACTGCTGTTCTGCTCAGCGTGGATCAGGTCCCTGGCTTGGTGCACTGTGTGGCCCCACAGTCACTCGTGCTCATGTAGCCGTGGGGTTTGCAGCCAGAAGGAATCCTCGAGTCAGCATTGCCACCGCTCACAACGCAGAGGGAGTCATTCTTTTGGCAAGTGCCTTTGGAACTACTTGGTACTGCAGATAGCGAGTAAGCGATCTGAGCAGATCGGATGGAGGTGTATTTAGTGTTTTGGCAGGCTTGTTTTAAGTGCCTTTGAGATGTAAAATTCTTCTTGCAGAAAAATGTCTGAACAAAATTTCAGTACTTTTTTATTATTACAGAAAGAAATGGCTTTTTGATATGGCTATCAGAAGTTAAGTAGTAGAAAAGTTAAAATGGGTAAAACCAAAGAGCCTATTGATGTTTGTATTTGAATTAAGGCTATCTTTTCAGTATTTGGGACTAGCAGCAGTTCGAGTTCTATAGTGGTCTCAGGTGTTGAGGCTTAAAGTTTGGCTACTCCTTGGATAAACGCACGTTGGAGCAGATCACAATGGTACCGTTGTCAAAGTATTGTAGTAGTTTGGTTGATCCTAAGCGAGACAACCCACTTGCTGAAAAGTGTCTTAAAAGAAGAAATTTCTGAAGGTAAGCCAAGCTGCTGTTTAGTTTGTTTATTTTGTTTTGTCTTAAAGTGAGGATTTGATAAGAGAATGAGTGTTGTGCGTGTGTGAAACCTTGCTTGTGCTTGGTTGCAAGTGCTGGTATTAAAAGTAAGCGCTAACTTCTTTTACTCTCCTGTGAAAATCCTATTTTGAAAATTAAACAGACTAATTCTGGTACTGCTTCTCCTTAGCCATATTTATTGGTTAATTCTCACCGTTCTAATTTGTGCTAAAGTAAAACAAACGTCAAACTTAACCTAGAGTGTGTTTAAAGGTTCGAAGCATAAAATAACATTGCACAATTTGGAAATGTATTAGGTCACGTAGATCGTTTTTCTTCCATTGTGTTGGTGCTTTCTAAACAGATAAGTCATAATCCCGTGGCGCCAGTGACGGCATAAAACAAAGCTGGAAAAATAGCTGGGAAAAGGCTACAATGTGTATGATTTATAAGATTGTCCGGAAGTTTTACACAGATAAGGTGGCAAAGGTAAGTCCCTTAATGTTAGTCAAAAATTGAATTTCTCTTAGAAAAACATGCAGGCACAGTTAATTATTTTGGGGGTGGGGGGCACTTCTGAAAACAGGCATTTACTCTTCTATTCAATTCTTCCTGCTTTTGCTTTATGACAAAAATCCAAACTTATTTAAATAAAAGTACATTGGTACACATTTTTCTAGTCTGTTTTGTTCACAAGATTTTTCTTCCAGTAGTTGCGTGCTCCTCCTAACCAATTAAGCCAGGTACAGCCAGCTTGGTTCATGTTTTCTAGGGGTTCTCTGCAAAGGACATAGGTAAAATTCTTAAATCTTCCACGATTTTACAGGAGCTGAGTATCAGTAACATGGGTCTGATGTTGAAGCCCATTCAGGCAGTCCAGGAAAGCACGATATATTCCCTCTGTTAGGGAATAGCAGCCCCCTAACGTGTCTGTTTAAAGCAGGAAAGCCCAACCCAAGGGACAATGCTTGGGCTCTATGCACCGTGAAGGAAATGTAGTTTGTGTCAGTCGGGATCATTTGTTGCCTGATAACATCTCTTTCTCGGTAGAGAAATAATTTCCTGTAAACAATACGGCTTTATCTATCGTAGGAATCTGCCATTTTAATAAAGTGAAAAATTATTTTTCCAAACTTTACACAAGCCTTATCTTTCTCTGACAGGAAGAAAGGGAGGTGGCAGGGATGAAAGATGCTTTGTGAACTGAGCTATGTTTACTTAAGGTTATGGAAAACACGCAGAAAATGTACCCATTAAATGCATAGCTTACTACATTTTTTTAAATGCATTTTCCCAAACATTAATGAAGGGTAGAATTGGCTAACTACCAGTTAGTAGGAAATGTGGTGCATTAATGATCTTTTGCGGGAGACGTTTCACTTTCAGTGTAAGGAATTTATAAGCTGGCAAATCTCTTCTTAACCTGGATTCCAGTTTAGAATTAAACAGTCAACACAAACGCTATGGTTGAATGTGATTTCATGAAATATGACATTTTTTGCAGACTACACGAGGTCTTTTGTATACCATTAAACTTCCTGCTGTAGCCATCGTAGGTTAAACCCTTACTCCTGAGCATGGTAGAGATGCACCACATGCCCGGTATCTCCACTTCCAAAGCTATTCTGGTTCTCCAGGCGTAGGCGCTTCTCCATCACCAAGCCTTACTGGTCCCACTCTGTCAGCTAGGAGGTACGAACCTCGTACAGGCGCCTCGACAGAGGTGTTGATGAAACTTTGCTTCTCCTCAATCAAGAGCCTCTCACGCATAATTTGTAGTCTTCCAGAAGAGCTGGTGTTAGAGGGTAGAGGCAATGAAACTGGAGACAGACTCGATCCTAGCATAAGGAGGTCTCCTTGTGAGCATGGGGATGATAAAAGTAATTTAATAAAGAGTTTTCAGGTCATATGTACTTGTGTATGTGTGTACTGTTGGTGCTAGAGGCCAAGACCAAGAGAACATCCGTTGGTTTCTGCTTTCAGGTGAAAGCTGCAGGTATGGCTGAGATACAAGCTCAGGAAAATCACTTCGTATTTTTTCCTTCGCAAAGATGTAAAAGAAGAAGTCATCCAAAAATGGCTCTTCTAACTGATGTAACCTGTCCTTCAGAGAATTGAGGTGTTCTGCTTCGTGTCTTAAATGCATTGCTTCTTCCCATTTTTATTTGCTAAAATTAATTATAGGGGAAAAAAAAGTATCTTTAAATGTGTAGAGACTTTTTCTCTAGAAAATTTACTTCCAGATAGGAGACCTGAGGAAGGAGAAACTCTAAAATTCAGGGCTAAGCTTTTTAAGGTTCAATCAACTCTTAACCACTTAGTAGCAGTCTTCAAATGATGGCTGAATAGTAGTTACAGGAGCTCAACTTCAGATACCAAGTTTCATACATGACTGTTTGCCACTGCACCTTTGTAGTTAAACCATATAATAAGAGGTTTTAATGGCTAATCCTCAAAATGCCAGATTTGCATTAGATATAATAAGATTTTAATTCTAATTTGGGGAAACTTTAGTAATTTTCCCCTTTTTAAGAATCAAGTAAGTTGTTTATAACAGCAATCACGAAGCATTCAGATGTTTAATTCTGGCTGATATACCTGTTCCATATTTCCAATAGCTGGAGAAACTCCTGTTGTCTACAGGGGAGATGTGCATAAGTGGGGTTATACTTGTTATATACAGAAACAAAGCTGTTGAATCCAGTTCAAACTCCAGGGAGAGCAGGACTTCTAGTTTTATTTTAACTTCTTGGGATGACATTAAAATGCAGAGGTAGCTTTGGTTTTACAGAATTTTGCCATATAAGCTTTCTTTTTCATTCTTAATGTGTGAATATGACAAAGTATGGTACTTGTAGTGTTTGCTGCTAGAAAGTAAGTGACTGGCAGAACATTAGCATCTTCCATGTACATCCTGCTTTACACTGAATTTTGGGTCCCAAAATGGCTCCAGATAAATTTCATGTGTAGTTATGGCAGAATAAATGTAAGGGTTTTAATCTAAATGGAAACAAGACAGTTTACATTCATACATAGTCTATTTAAAGCAAGGTTACTTAAATGAAGGAACGGGTTTTTGAAAACTGTCTTCTTTCCCCGTTGTGACGAGATGTTGCAGCAGTCTATCAGGGTCCTCATGTTGTGTCTGAGCTTATACAGAGCAAAACAGTGGGACTGAGGAGCAGTCTCAGTCTTCATCCACTTGTAGGGAGATATTCAGGCTTTTGAGTGCAGTTCGGAGCATTGCTAATGTGCAGGAATACGCAAGCTAGCTGCATAATCAGAACAAAACTGCTTTGGGGTAACCATCACTGATTTTCCTTCTTGAAGGTCACCCCAGTAGCCACAAGGGCTAGTTATCTTCTAAGGAATATTAAAAAAAAAAAAAAAAAGGAGTAGAGCTTATTTTATTGTGGTCCCAAGCAAAGGTGTAGTTCCTCACAGCTAGAGATAACTGTATAGTGAATTTACTTGCAGGAATTTAGGACTGTTGTTTCAGTTTGATGTATTTCTATAAAGACAGATTAATAAAGCCTGCAGTATTAAATCACTTAATCACATATAGATCTGCCTATTTGCTCCATCTATCTGTCTAAGAAATATTGGCATGTCATACTTTTGTTGGCTTTTTTTTTTTTTTTCCTGAACTTGTGTTCCCTACTGCGTATGTCTGAGTGACAGAAAATGAGAATTACTAAACTTGTGAATATCCTGCTGTAGTGGCAGTGAAGGATTATTTTTTTAAAACTGTACCCTGTCATTTTTTTTTTTTTCTCTTTTTTCCCAGAATAAGAACACTCTGATATTTCCATTGCTAGGAAAGGCTGTTTTGGGAATTCCCAGATTGCCATTTTAAAAAGACACTTTTAAAACAAATGGAAAAAAAAAAAAAAAAAAAAACCACTTAGGGCCAACATTCTTATGTTGTAGGGTTTTAATACTGATCCTTAAGATTTTAATCCACTCACAAAAATTAAACTTCAGAGTTTTTTTGAGATTTAGAAATCCTAGAGCACTCCTGTTGGTTCCTTTCAGAGAAAAAGGGAATGGAGAGATCCTTCCATGGCAGTACAGGAATTCGTTGCCTTTCACTCCTCCTCATCTCCTCTCAGAAAGAAGGGAAGTGTTCTCCCTCCTGAGGAAAGAGCATGGGGAAGCAAGTGCTGATAAGGCAAAACCAGAGATACCGGAGATACTGTCCTTGGAGGCCTTAGTTTGAGAATATAGGTAAGGAAAAGAGCTTTTTTTTTTTTTTTTTTTTTTTTTTTCCCTCAAGTTTCCTCAGTACAAAAACTTTATTTATAGACAGTAAGCATAAGAAGGGATTATCCTGTGAATAGAGATATTTTAATATGAAGAGGAGAGAAGTCCAGCAATGCCCGTGAGGGTCCCTATCCTTTTTTGTTTGTTTATTTGTTTTTATAGGGGTTACCTTTATGTCTGATGGTTGGGTTTGTTTGGTGCACCCATTGGAGTGGACTTTTGAAGAGCTGCTGTGGCCTAACAAGGGTTATTGTAAGGATTCCTTGATCTCTATGGCACGGTGCAAGTTCAGGCTCCCTTTGCTTAGATCTAAAATCAGGAACAGCTATATAATTTTTTTCTGTATTTTCAACAGAGTCTGTTCTCAGTCCTGAGAATGTAAATGCATGGAGTAGGATATACCATGCTGTTTTAGTTTTTAATTAATTTATCAGGACAAGGTGCAACTACAAATATTTCACTGGTGTATCTCTTGGTGCATTCACAAGAAGGCATTTTCTTTGGTGTGAAAAGATACCGGCCAGGTCTTGCAGGTGGTATCATCAGTGCAAAGAGATCTGCTTCACCAGATCCTCTAATTCAGAAAATACTTCCATGAAGGCCTAAAGGCTTGCTTGGTATTCTGAAGATATTCTGTTAATCTCTGGCAAGTTGTAATAACAAGCGTCAGGTAGGACAGAGCGCAGTCTCCACGATCAATTTCCATGCAGATCTTCATCTACCTATTCTTTTTAGACTGCTTAAAGTACAAAATTAAAATATTGTACCAGAAAGACTGCACATATAGTAGTGGTAAGAAAAATCAAGATCTAGTGAAGGTATTTCTAGGGTTGTGCTGATAAGATTAACTTACTATGGCTTCTTCAGCTGAAGTAATATTAAGTATTGTGGGATGCACAGGAAAGCCTGTAGTCCCTTATTAAAACAGACACTTTTGATGCAGAAGCATTTTAATTAAGCCTCATAACTTTTTTTTTAGAGAACTATATTATGTTTTAGAGCAGGGAAGTATATTCTGTGCATCTGCAAACTGTTGTATGAAGTTAGGAGGAGTTGGGCTTTTTGGTTCAGGGAAATAAAATTTCTCCCATAAGTGAGATATAGGCTAAGATTTTAACCTGTCCAATGTACAAACTACATCTATATACTGACAAATATGCTTGTTTTAGGGACTGATTCCTTCCTGTCTCTTTTCCTACCACCACCGAAAGATTGCACACACTGCTTAGGGCTGTCTCCTCTAGCCTGGCTGCGCCTGCGCTGCATAGTGCTTGGCTTTGGATCTTCTCTACCACTGGTGTAGTGCCATAGGACAAATACATGGGTGTGTACTTAGACTCGCTGTCTTGTCACCAGTGTATCCTGCTTGGGTCTGTCCATGGTTATAGACATTGTACCACCATATGGTGGGCTTGGGGATATCAGCAAGTGTGCCCTGGCAGTCAGAAGGTCCAACCCTACCCTGGGGTGCATCAAGCATGGCATTGCTAACTGGTTAAGGGAAGGGATTGTCCCACTCTGCTCTGCGCTGGTGCGGCCTCACCTTGAGTACTGTGTGCGGTTTTGGGCACCGTGGTACAAGAAGGACATAAAACTATTAGGGAGTGTCCAAAGGAGGGCTACAAAGAGTGTGAAGGGTCTAAAGGACAAGACATAATAAGAGCAGCTGAGGTCCTTTGGTTTGTTCAGCCCAGAGCAGAGCAGGCCGAGGGGAGGCCTCATGGTGGCCTGCAGCTCCCTCACGAGGGGAGCGGAGGGGCAGGCGCTGAGCTCTGCTCTCTGGGGACAGCGACAGGACCTGAGGGAACGGCATGGGGCTGGGACAGGGGAGGGTCAGGCTGGGGGTTAGGGAAAGGTTCTTTACTCAGAGGTGGTCGGGCACTGGGACAGGCTCCCCGGGGCAGTGGTTGTGGCACTGAGCCTGACAGAGCTCAAGAAGAGTTTGGACAACGCTGTCAGAAAACACGGTCTGATTTTTGTGTGGTCTTGTGTGGAGGCAGGGGTTGGACTTGTGGGTCCTTTCCAACTTGGGACATTCTATGATTTTGGGGGGCTGAGGAGAGGGGAGATATAACAAAACTTCAAGCATTCCCCAAAGCCACAGTTGGCAGACTTGAGCTTGTCCTTTTTACCAGAAGACCATTATTGGGGCTTCCCCCCACGGTGAGGATGAGAAGCTTTCCTTGTCTTTCAGGAGTCAGGGAGAGGACTAAAACATATGTTTCTGCCTGACAGCAGGCATGTGGAGGTTTGCACTGTGCAAAGCTCACACCTTTCACTGATGGCTTTGGTCCTGGAGCCGTTTCAGCCATGTCCTGCATGCATGGGAACCATAAAGTACATGAAGGTTTAGTTGGGTCCTCAGAAGAATTTCCCCCAGTGCATCTAGATGGTTTCTAGCCAATCCTGTAGTACTGACCTTCCCTGAGTTTTTGTCTGAGCAGCTAGAAAAATAGGTAAGTAGAGTCACACTAAACTAATGGCTTCTAATACCTTGTTTTCAGTGATAGTTCACAACCATTAATTAGATCTGATGGCGGTTTTTACTGCAGAATAATAGCACAGATTGGTGAAATAGTCTTTAGTCAGGAGTTGTTGTGACTGAAGGCCATATTCTGATTCCATTACATCTGGATGACTGCTCTGATTCCTAAGGTATCTTCTTTTAGTTTTCATTAATGTAAATGAGACTAGAATCAGGCTTAGGTCAGAATATAACTGGAGAAACTAAGTATGTGCAAATGCAAAAGCATGTGGCGCGTGCACATAACTACATAAGTGGATTTAACTATAAAGTTTTACAAAATTCTCAGCTAAGATATGACAGGGATGACTAATTTATTAGCATAGCTTCCCAGTATGAACATGAAAACTGAAGTTGTGTATTTTTCCTGGATGTTTGAGTAATGGTGTCTGTGTTACAAAAATAAAACCCCAACCCAAAACCCTTGACGTGATGTACTAATGAAAGTAGATTGAGCAGATGGTTTTTAGGGGCTGTACTAAACGTATTATGCAACTGTGCTGTTCTTTCAGGGAAAGATAAATGAGGCGGAAAGAAATATAGCTAAACCTTTAAAGCTTATTTTTCATTAATTGCCAGAACAGAAAAAGACGTGAAGAACATTCCAAAAATAGGAGAAATATTCAGGTGTGCAAGCTACAAACCTTACTCTTTTACCATCAAATTTGAGTAATTATCACATTGCAGCAATGGAGTTAGAAACTTGTTCAGTGCATTGAATTTGTATGAGGGAAAAATCATTGTAGGACCAGGAAAACCCTGCCAGCATGGCTAACAGAAGAATCCTAGATGGAATACATAGTTGCTTAGTTTGGGGATTTCACAGGATGAAGCCTGAAGATACAAGTTTAAACTGAAGGAGTAATAAAGAAGGAAATTTGGAGAGCTGATACCATTTAAGGAGTTTAACTGTGATTTAGGAAATTCAATTAAAAAAAAAAAAAATAAATGAACCTCTGCATTAAATTATTCTGTGAGAGAGATGGAGGGGTTTGAGTTAGAATTCCCACAGAGTGCAGTGTATGTGTTTTCCTCCTCATAAGGGGAAAAGAAGGAATAGGTGGATATTTCACATGATACAACATTGCTAGGAATTGCCCAGCATATTCAGACATGTGGGTGATTACAACAGTCTAAATTATCTCCTCCCTTTTTTTCCCCCTTTTAAACAGATGTTCATTATGTTCATGTTTGGATTCCCAAAGGAAACAGCTTTCTGATTGCTGGATGCTGTCAGAACAACCTGTATTTATTATTAAACTTTGGAGATCCGAATTCTGCTAGTTCTACGTAGAAGTGTCTTAGAGCTGGGAATACAGAATTGTTACCTTTCTCAGCGTATGAAATATAAGCTGGCAAAAGAGAAAAATGTGTTGTTTCTGGCTCTCAGGAAATCTACAGATGTTTTGCTGTTGACCTTAATGAGACTGAATTTTCTGTAGTATAAATGGAAAGTATGTATGAACTTTCAGTAGTATAAATATGGCCCATCTTAACCTTTCCATACTCTACTGGTGATAGAACTTTTTGTAATCGAGGAATACGAGTCTGAAAAGGATTTTATTTACAGCTTTTTCCCAATCTGTTTTTAAGGATTGTTTTCAGTCCTTGATATTTATTATGTCAAAGTGTGAATTACTGGGCTGTGTTAATGTGGAATTTGCAGTGTGATATCCAAAGACTAATGAGCTAATCAATGATTCCATGTTTCACAAGCTAGACACTCAAACTTTCTTATAAATAAATAAATAATTTCAAAGGTAAGCATCTGCTCCTTCAAAATGTTGTTTAGATGTTATTAACGTGTCTATCCATGCAGAGTGAGGAGAGGAAAGTATGCCCATGGCTTAGTCAGTACTGCCCAAAAGTCCAGAATCTTGACTTGAAATGCCAAGTGGGTTTCAAGCTGCCTCTGAGCCAAGGACACCGAAAAGCAGCAGAGGTTCATTTTCAGTCCCCAAGAACGGGGGATTCTTTACTTAATCACCATCTTATATAAAAAATGTTATCAGAAGAATAGGGATAGCAAATATGACACTATTGGACTGTGTGAATTCTATGGTGATGTTGTATGAAAATGAACAGTGATCTTTGATTTAAAACATTCAGTTGAATGCCGATATGTCAATCCCCATTACTACTTCTCTCTCCCTTTTTGGGTGAAAGTTCTAGGAGTGTAGTAATGTATGCATACAGTTTCTTGTAATTTAAACCTTTTTTTTTTTATTTTAATAATGAAGCAACAAGTTCTGAACAAACTTATAGTTGCCTTAACCATTGAACTTGATGGGTAGATGAAAGCATATCATATTTTATTTAAGCTTATTAAAAAAAAAAAAAAGGCACCAAAGGTTCATAGAGCCAGATACATGCATTTTATAATGAGGCGCATATGGAAAACAGAATGTAGGTACTGTGTGTGTATTATATATTTATAAACATGTATTATTTAATTGGAGGAAGTAAAAGTATTTAGGTATGTAGTCGTGGTGGTTCCTACTTTCCTAGGAGAGAACTCAAGTTTGAAGTATTTAATGATGTGCTAATATTGCAGAACATTGATGGGGATTAGGAATAGAACAGCGGTCTGCTGGAGCAGAGAAATCAAATAAAAATCCTGCGTATTGTCTATGAACTGGTAGATTTGTACAGCTTGCAGTTTGGGTACATAATTCCTACTGTACAGTTAATAAATCAAACCCAGCATGATTGGTGCTGTTTTTCTCTTTGCTCTGCTATCCTATAAATAGCTTGCTCTTCAGCGAGAATTGTGGCAACTTTCCCAGCAGGGATATGATAACAAAGATGTCTGTCTCCTACACCTGTCTTTGTGCCTTTTTCAGTACTGCTGGCTCTTACTACTGAAGATGAGCTTTCATGTACTGTGAATTTACCTTTTCCAGTTCACACACATGTATTAGCTATTTCCCCATATTACAGTAAAGGTGAAGAGAATGAAGTCAGGGCTTGTACTGTGTTTCTTATACACTTTCACAAATATAAATCTTACATTTTGACAGCATTACATTCTGAAAACCTACTAGCAAAGTTCGTTTTCTTGCATGCATTTCTGTCTTAGCCCAGCTGTGGTATTATTCTTGTACTTGTCATGATTTTGGCTGGGATAGAATTATTTTTTCTTCATTGAGGCTCAAAGGGTGACGTGTTTTGGATTTGAAATGAAAATAGTGTTGATAATACGCTGACGTTTTAGTTGCAGAGCAGCGCTCACCCAGAGCCAAGGACTTTCCAGCTCCTCGTGCTGCCCTGCCAGTGAGGGGCTGGGGGTGCTCAGGGAGCTGGGAGGGGACAGAACCAGGACAGCTGGCCCAGATGGACCAAAGGGATGTCCCACACCATGTGGCATTGTGCTCAGCGATAAAAGCTGGGGGAAAGGAGGAAGAAGGGGGGACATTTGGAGTGATGGCGTTTGTCTTCCCAAGAAACCATTCCACATGATGAGCCCTGCTTTCCTGGAAGTGGCTGACACCTGCCTGCCAATGTGAAGTAGCAAATAAATTCCTTGTTTTGCTTTGCTTGTGTGTGTGGCTTTTGCTTTACCTGGTGAGCTGTTCTTACCTCAACCCATGAGTTCTCGCAATTTTACCTTTCCAATTCTCTCCCCACGGACAGTGAGCGAGTGGCTGTGTGGTGCTCAGCTGCCTGCTGGATTAAACCACAAGAGGACTAAACTGTGGAGGAAAAAAAAAAAAAAAGACTAATCAAATAGTAATGATTATTCTTAACCTTTATTTTTAAATATAATTTTTGTCTCATAGGAGTCTATGTAAGAAAGCAACCCCCAATCAAGAAGTCTATAAAGAAGAAGGAAAAACTCCATTTAAATCTGCACAGAGCTCCAGCTGTGCTGCTGTCCCCAGATAGTCTGACATCACCTAGCAAAGAAAAACATGCTGTACAGTTGTAATAGGATTAAACAGTATAAACCTACGAGCAGAAATGTGATTAATACAGGGTATTTCGAAGCCCTGCAGTGATTATATTGCTATACTGAGAAAACTACAATCTGTTTATTAGAAACATTTTCAGTGTGTATGTATTTTTTCTGAAGTTATTTATAATTGCTGCCTTCCAGGCCTGCAGGAGATATATATATATATATATATATTTAAATTAACTATGCGGTGCAATCAATATTAGTAGACCATGCAATCCTGAGATGGCAGGAATTATGATAAACCTCGTAGTAAGCTCTGGAGAGATTTGTAAGTGTGCAGTTTGCACTGCCCCATTTTTATTAGCATTGTCATTATAAAGATGTTACTGGAAGCAGAAAGTTAATGTTCTGTAACAAAAAAAAAAGATCAATTATGCAGTCCCTAACACAGAATTCCACATTAAGCATAGCAGATAAAAATAAGGAGCATATACAGTTAATCTAGACAGATACCATGGGGAAAAAAAAAAAAAAAAAAAAAAAATGAGCCCCTTACAGTAAAGCAATAACAACTTTTCTTTGTTAAGCACAGAACTAGCTGCAAAACAATCTCCTATAATTTCCAAGTGTTAATCTCCTTGAAATTTTCAAGTAGAACTTCCAAAAGTGCACAGCACCAGCTGGAATGGTTTCCTCTTAGTCATCAGTGGGAAAATAAGTGAGAATCAAATGCTGAATGTCTTTGAAACTTTTAAACCTATGTAGTGGTGGACTCGCGTGAGCCACACAGATGATCTAACTGATGGAATGGGGTAACAGGCAGAATTATTCACAAGATGGTGAAGGTAAATCTTTTTTTTTTTTTTTTTTTTTTTTTAATTTATTCTAGTGCTTTGAGTACCACTTTTAGAGGAATCCATCTTTATGCTTAGATTTTTTAAAAAACATAACTTATATTCATGAGGATATGGTTGGCGACCTGCTACAGCATTTGGATGTACGCAAGTCGATGGGGCCGGATGGGATCCACCCGAGGGTACTGAGGGAACTGGCGGAGGAGCTGGCCAAGCCGCTTTCCATCATTTATCGGCAGTCCTGGCTATCGGGGGAGGTCCCACTTGACGGGCGGCTAGCAAACATGACGCCCATCTACAAGAAGGGCTGGAGGGTAGACCTGTGGAACTATAGGCCTGTTAGTTTAACATCAGTGCCAGGGAAGCTCATGGAGCAGATTATCTTGGGTGTCATCATGCGGCACTTACAGGGCAAGCAGGCGATCAGGCCCAGTCAGCATGGGTTTATGAAGGGCAGGTCCTGCTTGACGAACCTGATTGCCTTCTATGACAAGGTGACACGCTTAGTGGATGAGGGAAAGGCTGTGGACGTGGCCTACCTTGACTTCAGTAAGGCTTTTGACACTGTCCCCCACAGCATTCTCCTCAGGAAACTGGCTGCTCATGGCTTGGACTGGCGTACACTTTGTTGGGGTAAGAGCTGGCTGGATGGCCGGGCCCAGAGAGTTGTGGTGAATGGAGACAAATCCAGCTGGAGGCCGGTCACTAGTGGAGTCCCCCAGGGCTCGGTACTAGGACCAGTCCTCTTTAACATCTTCATCGATGATCTGGACGAGGGGATCGAGTGCGCCCTCAGCAAGTCTGCCGATGACACCAAGTTAGGTGCGTGTGTCGATCTGCTCGAGGGTAGGAAGGCTCTGCAGGAGGATCTGGATAGGCTGGACCGATGGGCCGAGGCCAACGGTATGAAGTTCAACAAGGCCAAGTGCCGGGTCCTGCACCTGGGGCCCAACAACCCCAAACAGCGCTACAGGCTGGGAGATGTGTGGTTAGAAAGCTGCCTGGCAGAGAAGGACCTGGGAGTGATGGTTGATAGTTGGCTGAATATGAGCCAGCAGTGAGCTCAGGCGGCCAAGAAGGCCAGCAGCATCCTGGCTTGCATAAGAAACAGCGTGGCCAGCAGGTCCAGGGAAGTGATTTCCCCCTGTACTCGGCTCTGGTGAGGCCGCACCTCGAGTACTGTGTTCAGTTTTGGGCCCCTCGCTACAAGAAGGACATGGAGGTGCTCGAGTGAGTCCAGAGAAGGGCTACGAAGCTGGTGAAGGGCCTGGAGAACAAGTCTTAGGAGGAGTGGCTGAGGGAGCTGGGATTGTTCAGCCTGGAGAAGAGGAAGCTCAGGGGCGACCTTATTGCACTCTACGGGTACCTGAAAGGAGGCTGTAGCGAGGTGGGGGTTGGTCTGTTCTCCCACGTGCCTGGTGACAGGACGAGGGGGAATGGGCTAAAGTTGCGCCAGGGGAGTTTTAGGTTGGATATTAGGAAAAACTTCTTTACTGAAAGGGTTGTTAGGCACTGGAATAGGCTGCCCAGGGAAGTGGTTGAGTCACCATCCCTGGAGGTCTTTAGAACATGTTTAGATGTAGAGCTTAGGGATATGGTTTAGTGGAGGACTTGTTAGTGTTAGGTCAGAGGTTGGACTCGGTGATCTTGGAGGTCTCTTCCAACCTAGACGATTGTGATTCTGTGATACCTTATATACCCTAAATTATACTCTTAAAATATTTTGAGGATGCTCTCCTTCATGTCCTCTCTGAGAATCTACCTAAGGGATGCTGTTACATACCTCCACAGCTGTAAATATAGTTAGTTTTCCCTTAGTGGGAGAATGGTCTACAAAATCCAGGAAGAGTTACTTAATTATAATTTTTTTTTTTATTTTTATTTTTTTTAACCTACATAGTCCCATAACTTTCTAACACAAAAATAAGCTGGAATTAACTGAATAATATTAAATTATATCAAATGCTGTATTTTCTGCATTAAGGACTTGATGAAAAAGCAGAAGACTGGGAGGTGTGTGTGTGGAGAAAAGGTATTCAAGAACTTAAACTTTGGTCTTTGCTCTCATTAAACAACAGTGCTTTTATTTAAAAATAATGAAACGTTTCCTATGTGATAATGCATGAAATAGGAATTAACAGAAACACTGATTTTTAAAATAAATAGTTATTATTTGGGGCCTTATTGGCTCTCCTGGTTATAAGAAAAAAATAATAATACGGCCTGCCTGACACAATCTGTACCTTTCTGTAAAGAAGCACTTCTTTGGGTGTTGTCCCCAGCACCCTTGGCTCTTCTCTCCATTCCCCCTCAGTATACCGGCTGCATAGTCAACTTTTCCACTTCTGTTTCTACTTCTCCTCCATAATTTGTCACGTGGTGACTGTGCATGCTCATGTCCCACTCCAGTGGGGTCGAGCAAAGCACCTCTGCACGTAAAAATCATTGCCGAGTGAGTTCCTGCAGGTCTCTGAGCTGGAGGCGAAGGCAATAGACTCTGCGGTGTAACATGAAAGCTGATAGATGCATTGATTTCTTAATTGAACAAAATTACCCAGATCCTTACTGTTAAGATGTGGTTCAGAAGACATGCAGAACAGAGGTTACTGATCGATGATGGGCACAACTCCTGTCCCCAGACGCTCCCTTGTTTTGGTGCAGTTGCCAGTAGGCTGCCTGAGATAACTAATCCAGGATAGAAATAACTCTGAATTCAAGTTTTTATTCATCCATCTAGATGGATTTGCAAAGTGAATATAGAACATTGGGCTGCGCAGACTTTAGCAGGCAGAGTTAGGTGGCAGGCAGCTTGCTGACAAGGACTGAACAGCTCAAGGGAAGGAGTGGGAAGAACATTAAGCTGTGTCATCACCAGGAAGCTGTGCCACCCCGCTAAATCCTGCTAAACGTGGAATTGAGCTGTACCTTTTCCTCTAGCAATTAGAAAGCTAAAAAAGTAAATTTGCTGGAAGAATTTTCAAGTTCAGCAGTAACAGAGATGCATCTCAAAGTGGGAACATGCAAAGTGGGGCTCAAGAAGTAAATGTACTGATTAGAATTGAAGTGTCAACTTGAAGGCACTCCGAAATCTATCAAACATCAGCTATTTTCAATTAAAGTGTTTTAACTACATGAAATCTTTAAACAACATCCAATAAAATACTTATCCCTAGAAAAAGAATCCTACTTCCTGATGTGCTAATAAAATAATTTAAAAAAATGTGTAAAAGTAATGCTGTTCGTAAGACTTTCTCAATTTTCTAGCTTTGTTCGTAGCTGTTCCATACTGCAATGCAATCATAAAAGAAATAGAAAAACCTTCACATGGATTCATAAATTGATCTCGTCTGTATTATGAATATAACAATCTAAAACTGCCTTTTGGTCAAGCTGTTCTTCTACAAATACAAAATCATAGAAGTACGCTATGATTCCTATAACAATGGCTTCCTTCCCAGAAAATTGTTTGTGAGCAAGTGCAGTAATCTCTCATGCAGTAAAGTGCATGTGGACTAGGATTCCTTGTCCAAAATGTAGCAGACATTTTGGGTTGGTTTCTTCAATTCCACAGCAAGCATACACAAAGTTGATTTCAAGACTTCTTATACTATGTAGTATGACGTCTCTAACAGCGCTCTGCACTTCTGTTAGGCTTTATGCATTCTACTTCATAAAATGCTGGAGGTTTTACTTTTTTTTTTTTTTTTTTTTTTAGTATTCATATTATAATAAAAAATAAGCAAGGTTTGAAAATCAAGCACTGGGAACTGATAAGTGTTAAAGGTGACACTCGGTGTACTTCTGTTCTTATCCTCCTGCTAATATATTTTTTTTCAGATCCTTAGGTCTGTGAACAAAATTTACGGTTTCTCTCAAAGGACTACTGCTTCATTTAGGCAATTAAATAGCACTTCATTTGTGTCCTATACTGAGCTTTGCAACCTCCCTGTAGCTTAATTAATTTTCTTGTGGGTGCTTATGTGGCATTTTTATTGATTTGCTTCTTCAACAGAGTATTTTCAGAAAACACTTGTGGGGAAAAAAGGGAAAGTGATGCATTGAAGTTTGGGGTAAAAAGTTTCTCCAGTTGCATATGTTCAAGACATCTAGGATGAGGGTTTTTAAAAGCAATCATCACATTTTTAAGCACGGATTCTAAAAACAAATCAGCTATATATGCACATTATGCTTTTCAAAGCAAATTGTAATATGCCATGGTGAGCAATCAGAAAAGAAGGAACACGCAGTTAATGATCACTTGGGTGTAGATCATAAACTCTGGGAAAAGTAAGAATAGATTTTCCAGAATAACCAAACCTCATGTTTCCCTTTCAGTAGTTTTCAGCTTTTGTAGCAAAGAGGTAGTTTTATTTTACAGGCAAACCTGTTTTCTGTGTAGTCCTGATTCATGTAGTCCTAATTCATGGTCAGGTCCATCTGCAGTGCTGAGTCAGAGATCCTGCAGAAATTCAATATATGATATTAAAGATCCCCAGAAATAACTTCTGCAAAAACAAATGGAAATGAAAACTGTACAGGGCAATAGTAAATCTAACTTGTAATTGATTCTTACAACTTTAGTTCTGCGGGGCCACTCTATTGAACAGCTTAGCAAGGTGCACTCTGGTTTCAAACGTGTGAAAACGCTTTTTCAGTAAAGTGCTTTGTCCTTTTCCTGGTGGTAAAGCCCAGCTTGTAGCTGGGAAAAGGAGTCAGCATCTGCCCTGTGCCCCAGGTAAAGGACATCTCTTCATCGATCCCAGCTCCAGAAACAGGCTGAAGCCCTGTGCGATACTTAACTCCTCTGTACAGGAACTTTGGGTTCTCTAGTGCTTTTTTTTTTTTTTTTTTTTTTTTTTTTTCCCTGACTTTTATGTTAAGAGATTTGTTTAAGAGGAAATCAACTGTGTGGGCTAGATATGGTGGCTAAAACAGGAGACCATTCGGGGGAATGAAGAGAGCTGGCAGCCGTGTTCGGAGGAATGTTGGTGCACGCAGGAACTTACCTGAGAACTTACCTGTGGCTAGACAGAAGCTGGGGCAAGAGAGTAACTGCAGAAAAAGCCTGGAAAAAGCCTTTGAGGAAAATAATACACCTGTGAACAAAACTGGGACTGAGAGAAGAAAGGCAGCAAAAGAGGTCAGACAAGGAGATAGGCAGGTGAGGCACGAGAGGGTAGAGAGTGGATCGTGTTTAGTAAATAGGGAAAGCAGGGCAGAAAGAGCTGAGCAAACAGGCCAGGATCAGATTCCCTCACGATGTGAGGGATGGGATGAGGGCGCAGGGACCATAGTGCCTTGCACGGTGTGACTCGATGCGGACTGCAGTGCTCCTCTGTTTTCAGAGGGTACCACTGAAATGCACCTGAATGATGTGGGTTTTAATATGACAACGTGCAGTGGAATTTCTGAAAGCACCCGAGGGCATTCTTGCTCAGGCTGTGGAAGCTGTGAGTCAGAGCTGCAAAGACTTTGCTTTAATCTGGCTCCGTGACCTGGCCAAGTACCCTCACAGCAGCTCTCTCTTTGCTCCTGACCTCTGTCAGAGCTCCCAAAACGTTTTGACTAGGCCAGATACCAAAGCTCCATCTCTGAATTTTTTTTTTCCTTCTCTTTCATCCTTGGTAAAGAAGCAGCATTTATTAACACAGGCTTGTGACTGTGCGAAGCAGAGCTGTACGAAATAACCACATGGAAGCAGCAACACACCATGTGTGGTATTGATGCTCAAGCAGTGGCTCTGTGTGAGAGATTCGGGACAAGCACTTTTCTTGGCAGGAGAGCCCACCCTACTTGCTGTAGTGCAGCTTGGTGACTCAAGGACCAGAGAATGTTCTTTCAATGCCAAGGTAAGGATGAATATTACTATGTCCTAAAAAGAGCACAAGCCCTTCCTTTCAGGGGAGGTGTCTGAGCACGCACGTGCTTTGATCTTCATTGCTCCAAGCAGAAAACATTCTCCAGAAGCTGGCAGATCCAGTGACAAGCAGGGATGTCAGGAAGGACAGAAAGGGCACGTGAAGCTGGAGTCCAGAAAGTGAAAAGTGGGAGTCAAGGCAGCTAAAGACAAAGGCATAATCCTGAATGTCTCTTGTCATCAGGTCAGGATATCCATCCTGCTAAAATGTTGCTCTGTCGCTCCGATCAGAGGAGACAAATTAGCAGAGGTATGTGACCACAGCTCACAGAAGGGCTGTCTTTTCCTTCTCAGATGCCTTGTGTTTGGGCCCCTGATGGAAACACAAAAAACCCCACTGCATTTCTGTATTCTGTCTCTTATGAAAGTCATTCCAGAGAAGCATCGGTGGGTGAACATTCGTGCAGTACAGCTTCTCCAAACCTTTCTGCTAGGGCCTAAGGCTCAGTCTGGCTGTGGCTGAGCCCTCCTTGGCAGCAGCCCTCCTGCTTTCACATGCCTTCTGTAGCGACTGACAGCGTGCGGTGTGGTGTGAGGCTGCAAGCAGCATAACAAAACAGAATGAGACACCGGCTAGGAGAGGTGGCTTTGTTTTACACCAAAATTATTTCATTTCCTCACACTTTTCCTTCCATATTCATAAGCACCAGGATGCTTGAACTACTTGTGGTGACATGGAGGATGAGTTCCCATCACGTGTCCTGAGTGTCCTGGGTTTGCCTGATGGGCAGATGTGTTGTTTGGACGTGTCTTCTGTGCTGTTTAGCAGTTGCCAGTGTTTTTCATCTTTTGTGCGTTCACCTTGCCTCACTGCTGTAAGTCATCAGGCAACAGGGCACTTTGCATATGCGCTGGTGGCTTAAGTCACAGGGAATTTTATTCCTTTTGGCTGCAGCGTTGTAGTTTGTTCTGTCTTCTTTTTAGATGCAATCTAAGGGCTTCGATGAACCCTTATCTGTGATGGGTTTTCCTTTTGAGGCCAGAAGACTCCTACAAGAATAAAGTATAGGGTAAAGTTGTGAAGCTCGTTGTTAGGATAAAAATACCAATTCTTTCAAAGTCCGGCATAAGAGGCTAGGAAAAAAAATGCAATGCAAAGAGGAAAATTGCAGACATCGGCCCGACTGTCTTTAAGGACATGGTGGTAGTACAGAGGCTGTGTCCACAAAGAAATAAAGAGCACTGAAACCGATCACACTTGCAACAAAGATTTTTTTGGCATTACAGTGGAATAAAATGCCCACGTGATGTAGGAGATGGCTCAGTCCCAGAATTGTGCTGAATTGTGTTTGGGGCTCTGGAGGCAATATTTAGAAGATGTGGATCATTAAAGAGCTGTTTTCTAAATCAAAAACTGGCCTAAGGAATATATAAGTTTGGAGGCCTTCTACCTGTGGCTGCATTTGGCTTGTCATGATGCCATATAAGCAGCGATATTTAGAAGTTATTTTAAAGGCAACTTCTCAGTAAATATGTATGCATTATTTCTCTTACAACAGGAAATTATTTAGGTTTATTACTGGAGTTAAAGCCAAAATTAATTCTTGTTTTCACAAGTTTTGCTCTCTGTGCTTAATTGAAGACATCTGCAGTATGACAACAACAAAAATCAAATAGATAACATAATATCAATGCTTAGGAAGGATAATGCAATTTCTGTGAAGTCATTTGCACTGAAATTAATTACAGTGACAGCCACTATGGAGTTCAATACCAACTTAATTAATATTGAATGCATACAACATTTATGATGATTTAAGAGTAATGGTGATAAAACTGACATTCAGTGATTATTAGCATAGAAACAAAGCAGAAAAGCAACAAAACAGAAAATCATGAGGCAAAAGTGCGTGTTTGTGAGTACTCCGATGTAACTTGTTGCATTTTGTCATGGAATCATAGAATCATTAAGGTTGGAAAAGCTCTCCAAGACCATTTGGTCCAACCATCCCCCTACCACCAATGTCACCACCAAACCATGTCCCTAAGCACCACGTCCAACCTTTCCTGGAACACCCCCAGGGACGGTGACTCCACCACCTCCCTGGGCAACCTGTCCCAATGCCTGACTGCTCTTTTTGAGAAGAAATGTCTCCTCATTTCCAACCTGAACCTCCCCTGGCGCAACTTGAGGCCATTTCCTCATGGAAGTATCTGTCATCAGGCTCAAGAACAGAAAGCTAAAGAAATAACTTACTACCTGAATAAAAGCTTTGGAGATGGATGAAAAAAATCAGTGAGTGATTCACCACAGCTAATACATGCATGAAGTATGGCTACGGCATGCCTAACTTTTGAAGCACACTTACGCAAAAAAAATAAACTTAAAAAACACAGCATGGTAGTAAACAGTATGTGAAATATCTGTAAGAGCTAATGTTTATTTACAGATCACTTAATGCGGTGGAAATTTTTTGCTAAACGTGTACAAATTCGTTCCAGTATACATGAGGCAGTATTTTCAGACACTGAATCTCTAGTTTTGTCACGCGTGTTCTTATAAACTGTTGTTTTTATCTCTGCTTTTGAAGTAAACTGATGTAAAAGAGAGGCGCTGCGGGGAGCCGGGAGCCCGCGCTCGGCCTGAGGGGAGGGCGCGCCGCGCGCTCCGCCCAACGGTCGCCGCTCAGCCGTTGGGCGGGGCGCGCGCACGTCCCCCTCCCGCTCCCTCCTCCCCCCCCCCCCACCTCGGGCCCCGCCCTCTCCCCCTCCCCGCCCGCCGTCGCTGCGGAAGAAGCCGCCGTGTCGGGCGCCGCAGATTCGCCATAACCCGCCGCTTGGCTAGCCTCACCCCCCCCCCCTTCGCCCCACAGCGCCCCAAATCCATCAAAATAATTTTATTTATTTATTTAAAGGAGGAAGGGTCGCGCGGCTCGGAGCTTTTTATTATTATTATTATTATTTTCTTTTAATTTGGGCTTTCCCTTTCCCGACGAGGCCGCGGCGTTGGGGTTTCAGTCAGCTTCCTCCCCCCCGCTCCCCCCGGCCGCTGCCCCCAGCCCCTTTCCCCGCCCGGTGATGGAGGCTGCGGCTGCAGGTGAGCGGGGCCGGGGCCGGGCCGGGCGGGGGAGCGCGCACGGAGCCGCTGACAGGAGCCGAGCGCTGAGGAAAGGGGGGAGGAGGAAGGAAAGTAGTTCCGGCGCGCGTACCCCTCCGCGTGAGAAAGTAGTCCCCCGAGGAAGGCGGGCAGCCGCCGCCCCCTCCCCACCCTCAGCAACCATCGGGCTGCCGCTGAGGGCAACGGGGGGTCGGGGCCGCTGGGAAAGGGTTGGGGAGCAGCGGGGTGCAGCGCGGAGCAACGGGCGGAGGAAGGATAAAGCGCTCTTCGAGGTTATGCGGCTCTGAGAGGGCCGCTGGGAGAAGGGGCCGCTGAGGCACGGCGGGTCCTGAAGCAGCCCGAGTCTGATCTCGGCTGCTCGCCGGAGTTGTGCCCACAGTATTCAGCGGGGTGTGATAGTTAAAGCTGGGTTCTGTCACCTCAGCCCTTCGTGTGTTTGGTCAGGGTTTTGTGGGGATTTACGTGCGGAATCATAGAGTCGTTACGGTTGGAAAAGACCTCCGAGATCGTCTGGTCCAACCATCGCGCTGCCACCAACATCACCCATAAACCATGTCCCTAAGAAGAGAAGTTACGTAGACGTGACAGCCAAAATAATACGGTGTATGTGCTGTCTGCCTTTCACAACCCTGTGTTAGTCGTATGGGTTTGTGAGGTGATGTTGCAATGCTTTAATGCCGGTTAATTGCCCAGTAGACTGACTTCTAGCTTTCAGCTGTCATTCCTGTATATTAATTTTTAATTGATATTCAGAATCCCAAATTATTTGTGGCTCTCCTGGGCAGTGTTCATAGACAGCATAGCTCAGATTTTTATGCCAGAGTGGGAACAGGAGAATAACTTGAATCTAAACAGTGGAATACCCAACAAGTGTGTTGCATGAGTACTATTTTGTAAAAGCATTCCAGGACCACTTTATATTCTCTCAGAGCAGTCAGGCACTGGGACGGGTTGCCCAGGGAGGTGGTGGAGTCACCATCCCTGGGGGTGTTCAAGGAAAAGTTGGACGTGGTGCTCAGGGACCTGGTTTAGTGGTAACATTGGTGGTAGGGGATGGTTGGAACAGATGGTCTCAGAGGTCTTTTCCAACCTTGTTGATTCTATGATTTAGATGGGAAACTAATTCTTTTACTAAAAATAATAATAGTTCCCCATTTATTCAGGCACATTTGTCTTAATAAAATGAGAGTTGTGAGAGTAGTTGAACCCAGAACTGCTGTGAGAGGCCGGTGCCTGATAAACGCCGCACCCGTAGGGAGCGCTTCCTTTGGGCCTGCTTCCAGAAGCCAGGGTCAGAGCATCTCAGCCAGGGCATCCTGAAGGTGATGGCCGATTGCATCCATCCTCGCTCATTCTCTGAGGGCTTCCAAACGTTTTGGGTGTTACAGTGCCATGACCTAGTGTACTTTTGTGGGGACTCCTGCAGTGTTGCATATAACCACATGAGGGAGATCTTAGAACGTTAAACAAGACAAAGTCTTTATGGATATGTATCATTTTAAGTGATGGAAAAGCTACTTTGTTTATATATTTGATAAATTGATTATTCTGAACTGCTGCGGATAAGCTTCTTTCCTTATTATGTTTTCATACAGAGCCATTTGCGGAGAAAACTTGTTGCCTCTGTTAGTGGTCTACACTTGTTAATAGAAATCCCTTTTAATCCAGTCCTGAATTTATATTCTAGGCAACGTAAGTGTGTGTAGGTGGTGTCTTCTTTTTAAGAACTTGACAAATACTTCTGAAAAAGTTACAGAAAGCCAGTGTGTGTAGAAACTAATAAAATCCATACACTTGTATCTGCCTCCATGGGTTAAACATTAGTTTTAAAGTCAGTTTTCTTTTGACAAATCTAGTAACGCAGAGGTTAAATACAATGCTTTTGGGTTTTGTGAGGCTGTGCTTCAGGGAAAGAAGAGGGGAAAGAGCTTTGTGCTTTTTTTCCTGTTGGAGCAGCTTCATGATGAGGCACGAGGCAGGTTCTGCTTTCTGTTGGTATCTTGGACAGCTCTGAAGCAAGTCGACGTAATGTGGAATACTCAGCCTGCTAGTAACTCAAGTTAACCGCCTGAAGTTGGCAAATCTGTCAAGAGGCAGTACTGCAGCCTGTTACTCCTTTCTTTCTCCACCTCTTTATTGGAGATGATGATGTCAAATATTTCCAAGGCTTTGTCTTACACATTGCTATCACTGCGGACGTGCACCTCCCTTAGAGCCCCAGAGTTACACACAGTGCCTCCCCTTGTTTGTTTTCTGCTTCTTCCAACACTGCAGTGGAGGCAGGCCCACTAACGTGAGCAGACAGCAGGGTCCTGGGATCCCCTAGCTCAGAAAAGACCTCCAAGATCACCACGTCCAAGAGCAACCTGGCCTACTGCAGCCCTTCAGTAAGCCCTGTCCCTTAGTGCCACCAGGTGTCAGAGGTTTCATCTCCTCCTTCATAACTCTGCTTTACTCTTTGCCTTTGCCCACCTTCCAATTCCCTCCTTCCCAGCTAGGAGGATTCTGATTTATTCACCTGCATCTCCTACTGATCCGTGCTGTGTAGTTGGCTGTACTTATGTCTGTACCTTTAAAGGAACTTTTTTTTCCCCTTTCTTTTAGATTTTCAAGTTAAAGCATCCAGAGTTCTAAGCTGAAAACGGGCTTCCGCAGCAATAACCTGTGGTGTTTGGTTTGTTGGTCCGTGGTTTAGGACCATCTTGTTGTAGGGCTGTGTATTGTATCTCTTAAGTTTTTGTTTTAGAGTAGTGCACTTCTTACCTTTATTTTGAGGCTGTCTTTAAACTGCTTGCCATTGTCAAGAGAGCTTTCAGAGAAACCTCTCCAAGCCATTATGGAGTGAAAGTAAATTGAAAAGCTTATTTTGCTAGGGACTTACCTCCTTTGAAGGCTCCTTTCATACACAGATTACTTTTGTACTACAGAGGCTCTCGGGCAGGCCTGTTACTGGTGAGGTGTTTAAAAAAAAAAAGCTGCATTTTGCTTTCCTACTTCTCACGTTGCTAAGATAATCTCTATTGACCTGCTTTACTGTGTTTTTATTTCTTAATTTGTCACCATTTACAGTCTGTTTTCCTCATTTCTCTTCTGAGAATGTTTTCTTCTACTAAAGCTTCTTTTCACTGCGATGTACCATGCTAGGCGATACATATATATATGTTTTTTGGCCTTTCTAAAAGCTTTGATAATTAGTATCAAGTACGATGCTTTTAAATAGTCTTCACGCTGATTTAGCTCTTTTTGGAGCCCTTTTTGTGGTTTGCTTTTGTTCTGTTAAAGATGCTTTTAATCTTCATATGGTTCATCTTGTTGAAGTTAAACGTTTGGCTTTTTATCACTCCTGCCCAGGATTTCTGAGTCCTTCTTTAACTGCGGTTACAGACCCAAGGAGGGTTACACATCCCAAACTTTTTCTCCTGTTGCCTGCTTGCTGGGCAAAGCAGCCGTTTACGGTGTCTAAATATTTAATCTTGGCCTCCTGTCCTTGCATAAGGATAATTGAAACCTAATGTGCATCGTTGTTTCTCCTCTCTGTAACTTCTATCTCCTGCGGTGTGCCAGGGCCATTCCTATGGTCACGGTCAGGCTGTTGCTGATGTGCTCCTGCCACTGCTGTTCTGCACAGCGCAGGAGTTCCCACCTGCAGAGATTGTGTTCCTCACTGAAATGGCCTGTTACCAGGGGCTGATGCTATGCCTCAGCTAACAGAGGGCGTTGCTTCACAACCAGCTGCTTCCCTACTTTCTTTTCTCTTTAATTTTTATTTGCAGGCTGCGGTATCCCACTGGTGTTAGAAGAATATTTATCAGAAACTTGTTTGGATGTGTATCTGTCAACATCCTCATTTACAGCTCAGCGTTCCGGTTTTGACACCTTACTAAGTGTAGCACGTTACTGCGGTAGCATGTACACTTCTTTATTCCTTTTTTAAAGCAGCTACAAAGAAATGGAAAACAAAAACAACAGTTTGTCTTGACTCTGTGCTCTCTGTTGTTTCCTGTCAAAGTCTTTTTCTTTCTGTGTTACCCTTAATTTGAAAATCGGCTTTACCACTTCAAGGCGAGTCTCTGATCTTTGTGGTCTGTGGCGCTTGCTTCAGTCTTCAATTCCCAAACTTTTCCATAATAAGTTTTGGGTCGGGTGAAGCCCGTTGCTTCTCCTTGTTCTTTCCTCAGCTTGTAATGCTCCCCGAGGCAGAGATGAAGCTGTCAGCCCAGCTCACAGCACTCGAGTTCCAGGGGGTTAATAGCAACTGCTGCTTTTTTCCACAGCTTTTGCTTGGTCTGTCCTTGGTATATTTGAATCGTATCTTTTTTTAAAGGCAGTTTATTTATTAACCAGACATATTCACACACTTCAGTGTGATTTAGTCTTATACTCTGTACCTCTCTGTAACGTCTGAGAGCCTCTGTAGATGTAGTTTGCCTTGGAAGGCAAACTTCTGGTTGTCTTGGGAAAAGGTGGTGAATGCATGTGATTAGGTTTACCTTGAGATTATATTAATTTGTATTGATTTTCGTGTGATTTAGTTGTTTACAAAATGAAAAATGTTTGTGGTGTGTAATAATTAATTAAATTATTCCCACCATAGCAGCTAGAAGTGAAAACAGACATGGCCGGGAGTCCTTTTCCTGAGAAGGCGTGCTGTGCTGCAGGTTTCTGCCTCCATGGTCATCCTGCACTGGTGAATTGCACAAAAGCAGTTGCTAACACGAGTTTGGGTTCAGGTGAAGGAAGCCCTAAAACCACTTTCTCTTCTCTCTGTCCTTCTGCTTTCAGTGCAGTTGTTCAGTTAGTTGTGGATCTGAGTGCACTTAGCCATTTATAGGGGGATTTGGGGGATGCTACAGCTCCCAGATAGCAGCAGGCAGTGGGAGGCTTTATGCAGGTTTTATTTTTTTAAATGAGGGCCATGCTTTTCATTTGCAGATATGCTATAACCCCCTGACCCAATGATTCTTGGTGAATCATAATTTAGAAAACAGCAGGAAACAAGTATTGATTTTCTTTTTTAATTCCATCAAATGAAGAGAAATAAAATTAGTCTATACGACTGTCTTTATTAAAATAATAACTAAAATGTTAGAAGGTGGAGGAAGAGGTCTAGGGAATAAAACCCTGGCTAAATTATAGCCTTTTGGAGCTAAAGCATATGGAATCAAAATTTGCATTCATTTAGGCTTTTTTGTTGTTGTTTTTGAGATAGAAAAATGCAGCTGAGAGTTATTTACATTTTTACAGGAATTATGAAATAGTGCTGATTACCTGAAGGTATTAAGAACATGCAATCATGCATTTCAGAGTATTTTAGAAAATTGTTTTCTTTTTAAACAGATTAAAGTAGATTTTAATTAAAAACCAAAAAGATGTCCTTCCTGTGAAGCAATAAAAACATACTACTCTCTAATATGTTTTTCAAAATTTCATATATTTGAAATATCATTGAAAATGGAAAAAGTGTGACACACACAGAGCAATAAGATCTGATGCCCAGGAAAAATACTGTAAATATATTTGGCATTAGCGAAGGCATCAGAATTCAGTGCTCGAGCTGTGCCAATTCCTTTATGTGTGATTCAAGCAATTTTTTCTACTGAGGAGTAATTCTGCCTGTGTTAAACACAAATTACTGGCTTTTTACATGTTGCTAACATGTTAACTGTTACCTCAGCATCTGAATACTTCTGCCTAAAGAAACTACCAAGGAAAAGGCTTTTTTATTTTTCTGAGACATTAAGATATCTTATGTTCTCAGCATTTGTATAGGAAGAGATCTTTAATAAAAACAATAGTTTTACGGGAAGAATTGAGCCCCCCTTCTGATATGATAGGCAGTACTGTTTTTATTGCAGCTGAAACTTGAGCAGAAACCCTTACACTTTCTCAGTTATTTTCATGTTAGTGTATAATTACGATTTGTATCATAAATTTAACTCCACGGGAAAATGTATAAAGACAGCTTGTGGTTAATATTGTGATCGAATGCTTGCAGGTTTCAAGGTGGAACGTAGCCCAGGACAGGGAGAAGTGATAAGATAGAGACCAGGTCAGGTACTGAAGTAACATAAATATCTTTTATAAGCTTGTTTGTATCTCCAGGTAGTGGTGTGCTTTGCTAGTAAATGAAGCTACAATTTGCTTCTGAGTTTATTGTAACATTTGTGTTAGCTCATTGTAGACATTGATAAGCTGGTAGCTATCAGGAGTTTTTCTTTTGGTTTAGAAATATTTTGAAGTTAGTGCTGGTTTTAGGCAGTTGGTTATCGCTGACTGTACTCTAGTGCCAAGATATATTTGGATGGGAACTGATTTTCCTCAGTCCACAAGCGTAGCTGGTTTTGTAAGCGTGGGTTTGGAGATTTGAGGGTAGCACACAATCTGAGGAAGTGAAACTTGTTGGAGAAAGATCAAAAACAGCACTGCTGTTGTCAGGGGGTGTTAGGAGCAGCTGCTGCTGGTAGCAGCCTTGCAGTTCCAGGGGCTTTCTCACTCGGTGCACAAAGACTACGGGAGTCACACGTGGGCTGGACAGTGAAGTTACATGGAGGGACTCTTATGAAAGGATTTAATGAGAAACAGGACAGACAGCAGTGATGAGGCCAGGGTCTGGTCAGACAAGCATGTTTCCCAATGACAGTTTACACACAAGTCCCTTTTATGCTGTTTTCCATTTGTCTTCCTCCATCTAAGCACTCCATTTCACATTGTCCCACAAACCCTCCTCAAATATCAAATCTTCCCTCTCCTCCTTTCCCATTTCTTACCAGTTCCAAAGTCCTGGTGGGCTTTTCCAAAGCTGTGCTTCCAGTTTCTTGGTGGCCCATCATTTAGTAACTGGAGTATTTTGGTCCTTGGCATCAGCTCTGTTGTGCGTTGGCTGCCAGGTTTGTGTCTCTGTGTGTTCCAGTTCATCATTTCTCTCATTAACTTACTGACCTCCTACACTGAAAATGTCCCTGATCAGATAACCTTAATGAAGCCAAGTCTCACTTCCCACATGCCCTTAAAACTGAAAAAAGACGGAAGCCTTTTTTTAAGAAATTGATGTTTCTTGGCTCACTATATTTTATTTCCTGGCTGATGGGCAAGAGAAGGACTTTGATATAGTTGCTTCTAAAAGGTTTTATATAGAGAACCTTTTAAAAAATAAATAACTCACCCAGTAACTGATTTTGCCACAAGTCCTGCGTGCTGCGACATGACTTATTCCAGAGCTGGAAAAGCTGAGTGGCAAAGAGGAAGCGGCATTTTGGACCTGCACGTTGGGTGATGTGACTGAGCATCTTAAATATAAGGGTTTTTTTGTTTGTTTTGTTTTGTTTTGTCCAGAGAGTTCTTGGTGTTAAGAATTCGATGGTGATCAGGTAGCAGAGTTTGGTCTAGCTCTAAATTCAGACTGACGTAAGTAGTTAACGCATATTCTGAACTTTATTGCTGTGTATTTTAGGGAGGTTGAGCAGGTGTGCAAGTGTTTGTAGTATCATTTTCCTTATTTCTCAGGCCAATAGCTATCCGGTGAACTTTTTTGTATTTCACTATGGAGTTCTAGTTCCTTTTAGATGTTGCAGAACGCTGCTATGGAAGTCTTCAAATATTGTCTGTATTAAAAAGTGTGCTGAAAGGTTTGGATATGTTAGAATGATTAATGGCATACAAATACAGATGGAAGATCTCCCTTTTGTTTACCTTCTTTGTGTTCCTCCTGAAAAAACAAACACAGACACCACAAAACAACAACAACAAAACCTCCAGCCTGTGTTTTGTGCTAAAGGAAAGTTTGTGACATGTTAAAATTAACTCCAGTTATTCTCATATAATGATCAAAAGTATATATGGCAATAAGATAATAACCTATTTGCATAAATAATTCTATTTTCAGTAATTCTTCTAATATTACTGCTTTAAAGAAAAAGAGGACAGACTCTCTTATATTTTGGGAAGGGGATCAGGAACAGGGAAGCCTAGTCTGCAGCTCCCTATTTGTCTTCAGTAATCCGTTTGTAAATCTCCCTTCCCTGTCTACATGCTCAGTATAACTATTTTTTGGTCTATTTAAGACATACCTTGAGATCTTTGGAAGAATGCAGGGGGCGGCGCCCCCGGCGGAAGAAATGGCTTTATTGACATTATAGCTTAATTTGCCACTTTTACGTGTAAGAAGAAAGTCACCGGTAATACTTATGTGAAGATACATTTAGCAGGGTTTACATGAGCAAAGTGAAGATAATGAATTAACACGAGGCGAGCTCAGTAACTGGAATGCTCCAAATTGGTTTTGGCTGAAATTCCTGTTGTTTGTTTACCTGCATACTTGATTACTGTTCCTTTCATTCTCTGCATATTTAATTGCTGTCTAATTAATTGCTCTGTTGATTTCCCACATAATTAATTATCCACTACTTAATCATTGATTCCCTGCATAGTTAATTGACTTATTGCTTATTTGATTTTTACCCTTAATTGCCTATAATTCATTGCTCTATTGCTATACCACCTAATTAGCAAACAGTTAATCAATTATCATTTGCTTATTCCTAATCTAGTGGTTTAGGCCCATGATCAGCACAGTTTATCCTCTGGATTCTGGCCTCCTTTTCCAGTTATTCTTTCTAAAATCTTTTCTTTCCTCCATTTTGTTTCAATCTCACTTCTAAGTGGAGAGCATGCATCTTCTTTATCCTGATGTGCTCTGTGCCACCTGGGCTGTTCTCTTCTGGTCTTCAGCTTTATTCCTGTTTGATTATTTCCAGTGTTTTTATTACTTGGTGTTAATCCCATAAATTTCTCAGAAGAGGCTTAAGCTGAGGTTTGTATAATCAGGCACTTGAAAAAAAAAAAAAACCAAACTGACTTTTGGGCATTCTTTTGGTTTTCGGCCCCTCACCAGAAGGAACAAGAAATAAAATGGTTTATAAGCGCTGAGGACAGCTGTTGAAGGAGGAGACGGGAGACGCAAGCAGCGAGCATGAACTTGCAGAGAAAGCATCTAGGTCAGGAAGCAGAAACAGTGCAAAGAAAGCCTCAAAACAGAAGTGTCCCCTGCATGGTGGGATTTCAGCATTCAGTCCTAGTTAAACTTTTTTGATAGATGCTCACAGGTCTTGTAGTGGGAACATTAAACATGTATTTAGACAGAAGAATCGTCCTCCACTGGGTTAATAACAGGCATCATTCTTTTTTTAATAAAAGAATACTGCTAAATAACCAGAGCAGAAATGATTCAAAGGAACATTTCCATTATAAACTTACTGCAACCAAAATAAAAATGTGTGTGTGCTCGAGACAGCAGAATGCCTGAAAAGGAACCCTACCAAGCTCAAAAGACCATGCTGAGTATATTATACGTTTTACATAGCTGTGTGTGTGTAGGATACAGCGTATTCTGTACAGCAGGAATAGTATTGGGGCTGCTTTTCAGAGCTATTTTAAGAGATGAAGGCATACTCTGCCTTTTATTTTTGAAGTAGTTGTATTATTTCTAAGGATTAGGTTGCTTTTGTTACAGATTCATTGCAAACAACTGTAAATCAGAGCCAGCTCTGCTATTCTGAACATTCAAAAGGTTTTTCTTGAGTGGGGTGAACCATACAATTATCGTGTCACAGAGGGAAGGAGGGAACATCAAATAGGGGTAGTGGTCTTTGTTTGGGATTGTTTTGGGGCTAGGTTCCAAAGTACAGCTTCCTTGTTCTCTTTCACCCCAGATTCATCCCAAGGCTCACAGAAAATCACTTTGTTTCTGCACTTATCTGGCTAACCTGTGGATTAGTTTGTACCTTAAATAGTATTGGCTGTTCTGGTTTGATTTCAGTGAGGATATGTCCCTCGTTTTCCTTAGGGGGACAGAGGGAGAGGAGGAATTGGAACTGGTGCCTGGGCCAGGTAGTTTATATACAGAGCTGAGGAAGTAGCATGCTGTTAACTTTGGTTCCTGGCTGTTACTAGGCTTTACTGGAAACAGAAACGACCAGGGACTGTGGAAAAAACATGTTGAAAAATCAAAACATTAACGTGAATGACAGCAGTCTTAGAAGGCAGACAAAGTACCCCAAATTAACTCTGCCAAGAGTTTGTGAGCTTTTTTCTTCAGTTGAAGTTTTCTGAATTATTAACTTGATAGTAACACTTCTTTGTTACTTACTCTCTTGTGTCTTTGTGTTCACATCACATCTCTACTACTTTGGAACTGAACTAAAAAAAAAAAAAAAAAGGTTTTGTCTAATTCTGTAAAATTTCAGTTTAAAGCATTGACCAAGAAGTATTTTAACATAGCTCTTCATTGGCTGTTCCGTCAAGAACAGCAAGGTCCAGGACCATGTATTAAACATGGAGCCCAGCATCTCTATTGCAGAACTGCTTTGTAAAGGATAAAATGTTCACTGTTTGTACCAACAGGATGCACATCAACACCGGACAATGTCTTTATCTTATATAATTTTCTGTTTATCAGATGTTTAAAAAAAGTGCGAAATCGTAACATTGTCTGAGGCTGAAAGGGCAAAAACTGGCTTCATCTCCTGCTTCCTTTTAGGTATTATTGTTGCCAAGATTTGAGTCAGGTGAAATGTTTTGCCTTATGAAGATCTGGGTAGAAGTCTGTTTCTTCAATTCTTTTTGTGATTTATTGTGTATGCTTTCATTTAATGATGTAATATCCTTTGTTTTAGCTACTCACTGTCTGTTAAATGTGTTAACCAAAATCTCAGTAACTAGTGCTAATATGAATAAATGAGTAAAATTTGGAAATACTAACTTCTCTTTCTAAATCTGTTTTTCAGGGATCAATTCCATCTTCATGTGTAAGCTTTGTAATTTATTTTCACCGAATCAGTCAGAACTACTGTCTCATGTCTCTGAGAAGCACACAGAAGAAGGGACTAACGTCGATGACATCATTATTCCGCTCCAGCCTCTAACAGCACCAGCAAACATAAACAGAAATGGAGAAGGTACTTTGATAAATTGAATGATGTGTCATTTGCTAACAGTCATTTCATTTTTTTAATGAAACCTGTGGCGTGGTGGGTTTTCTTTGTGCGTGGAATGATTTACATAGCTTGTTTCTGTGATGATTGCTGTACGTTGCCAGCCTGAATTTCAGTCAGTGCAGATTAGATGAGGGGATGGACGTGGATAAACTCAGCATGTGACAGGGGATGATTACAGTGCTCCATTAATTTTAAATGTCAAGTATAGCCAAGGCTGCTTCCTACAGCTTTAATTTGAAGCCCTAACAAGAGTGGGAAGAGTGTTGTTAGTGCTAGACAATTAAGTTTTCTTAGGCAAGCAGCCACGGCACCATGGACTGGGGGGGTCTAGAGGTTTCGGAAGGGTGGTGTGTTTTGAGTAATCTAACTCCTTGCTTGTTGGGTTTTAGATAATATTAATTAGTTCTAGTCCAAAAAGGCAGTGGCATGATTCATAATTTATAATTGTGCTTTGGTGTTGGCACTAGTAAATAAATAAATAAAAAATCTGGTAGTCAAAGGTTGAGTTAGTTATGCAGAATGATTTTCCTCTGCAGCAGCAGCAGTTGCATTTGTGACCATGTTTAACTGATTATAGCTGCGATCCCTTGTAATGGTAGCAATGGGTTCAAAATAATTCAGACTTTCTAATTATATCTTCTTCTAGACCCATTTTGAACAGTGGGTTTACATTGTTGGCAAATCTCTCATTTCAACATGCCTACCAGGACTTCCCAAGTACCTAATAATTATGATTGCTGGATCTTAAAAAGTGCATGTTTATAAGTAACAAAGCAAACCAAACAAAAAACAACTAACCAAAAAAAACCCTATAATATAATATCATACTTGAAAACATATTTTATCATGAATGTATGTGTATGATATTTCTTCCTTTACTTACCAGGAACAACTCAGTAGTTATATTGACTTGATCAACATAAGAAAATATTTCTAATAACGGTCATATACTATTCAACTGTTATCTCCTCAGATCATTGGTGAGAAAAAAAAATTGTACCAGATCGTCATTTCACACAATGCCTAAAATTGACAGAACATTAGAAGAAGATGAATAAATTTTAGATCTGCATCCAATTTTAAAATGCCATTCTCATTTTATTTTAATTATAAATAATGAGTATTTCAGACATACGGAATCCGTCTTCCTTTCTTAATTTTTTGTTTCCTGTTAGCACTTCACTAAACTGTATCTCTGAGCATGGAGGTAATGGTACCTTGTAATATATCTGTACTCCTTTAAGTAAAAAGGCTCTTCTGTAACATGCTTGTTGCTTTTGGGGCAGGGACTATCTGCACTGTCTGTATTGTATGTCGTTAAGCAAGCATTGTATTTATCAGAATAGTGTGTAATTATGGTTATGATCCAAAGGAGCAGCAATTAGACTTATCCAGATTTAAAGAGAATAACTTTGTAAATCTAATTATGCAAAAAAAATCATATTAAATGACCTTTTTATTGTTTTTGGTGAATGCATCTGCCGTGATCATGCGGTGCCACCTTTTTCAGGGTATGTAGCCCTATTCTTTGACATCTGTTAGTAGGAATGTCAAGGTGATCATTTCAACTTATATCACAGAAATGCAGTAATATATATCTTTTATTCTTATCGCACATTGATTGGAGAAAGTAGATAGTGTGTTCTGAAGTCGTATTGATTTTTTCCTATGTTCTGCTTAAAAAAATAGGAGACTTCACAGCTGAATGTACGAATTTCAAATTTTCCCTTCCTGTTATGGAATCAGTATCACATAAAAGTTAAAGGTTTTAATATCAGTTTTATCCTCTCTGGACTCCTCTGTACTTCTTTGTAGTGTTTCGGTCTTGTCAGTAAAATGAGAAGTGATTGATGAATGATAGCCTGGAAATTACAACCTCCTTTTGGTACTTGTCGGCTGATAGATGAACGTATTTTTGTCCTTTGAAATCATAGTTTCTCTTCCAAGTGCAGGTAAATGGTGTAGTTCCTCCAGAATTAGTACGGATGAGTGAATGTTGTTAATGGAACTCTGTTCTGCCTGAATACTAAATTAATGATTTTATAAGTACTGTGAAAAAGTAGAACGCAAGGCAAGTAATAAGTGTTTATTACTCTAAAGTTATTTTATTGGCAGTACTCTCTGCTGAATTTTAGTTAGTCATAGTGCTTTCCCATAATAATTAAAGGATGATATATTTAGACTTGATCCATCCTAACCATTTTGATTTGATTGGATGATGTTAGAACTGTGGAACCAGGGGTACCAGGTGGATGTTGCTGTTGTACAGGTAATGAATAGGTCATGTTTTTTCTGGTTCTGGAGTATGGCACCTTTGTTTGGGAAAGGACAGCTATGTCCTGGTTTATGTTGGTAATGCTTTGAGGAACTGCATGGATGGCCCTAACTTCAGAAATTTGTAATATTATTATTCCTTGACAGATTTTTTTTAGGCTGTATCTGCACTATGGGATACGTGCTCCCTGCAACACAGTCTCCAGGCCTGACCTACTGATTGTAAGACCTGGAAGAAAGTTACTGTGTGCGTGTGGTAATTTGCCCAGAGATTTTTAACTCATTAAGGTCACTTAAAAATGCAGCGGATGCATCCAGCCATCAGCCTTCTCACGACTTGAGGATGGGCTGTAACGAGAGCAGGCTGAACAGCTTCAGGACTAAGAGCCGAGGTGCCATGATGTGCAAACATAACAATAACTGCATAAAGAAGGTTGCAGATGAAATTTATTTGTGCGTTTTAGTCTGATGCCTTGTGCATGAGATTCTGAATTACAGCCACGTATTGTTGGAATTGTTTACATAAAAGCAGATAAGCTTTTTGTTGTATTTCTTTTTTTTAGCAGACAGATGAGGATGGGATCACGTTGCATAACACATCTAGCCAGTAGCATTCGGTCAGGATGTTTATTCAAACACTTTCACTAGAGTTTTGTGACTTCTGGCAAGCTTTTTGTTTGAATTGCGCTACAGCTCCTTTTCTTGGAGAAAAAGGGGCATTTGATAGGGATCTGTTATGTCTCCTACTCTGCCAGAGTCACAGATATTTGCCCTTTAACATAATTTAGTGGCAGTTGTTTTGTACATCTGTAACTTTAATTACCCATGCAAGTGAGTTAAACTTGAGGGATCGAAAACCAGAGAAAAATATATTATATGTTTATAATATATAGTCTTACCCACTTGTTGCATCTCCCTGTGCATCACAAATGAACTTTGGAAGATCCTGCCTTGTAAGTCAACCAGTTTTGGCTAAATTTGCTTTTTATGCAAGCTACACAACCCCTTCACAGAAGATCATTAAACCCAACAAAATCCATGGTCCTGGAGTGCTGCCATCTTCTTCACTCTAACCTACAAAGAGTTAAAAACTGTGTGGTTTTGTGTGTGTGTGTATTTCCTTAGTTAATCTTCAAGGGAATAATTGTGTTTTAATTCTGCTGCATAATAACACGAAGACCTTATAGGTAGTAATGTTGCATGCGACTTGGATTCCGAACATTTCTGAGATGATTGATTATTAAATGGACTGATTTGGGGAAACTTAGTGAATAATTCTTTGGAGGAACAGTGCAGAAGTAGACTTACATAGTTTTTTTTTTATTTATTTTTTAATTGTCCTCTTTGTAAATTGCCTTTATTAATGGCTTTGAGCAAATAAATATATAGCATAGCACAGAATGTCTTCCAAGAATATTGTCATTGTGCATCCAATGCCAGTTAACATAAAGGTTAGTTTCAGTGAATCTATGATGGGTGTAAAAATCCCTACAAACCACAGAGATGTTCTTGGAGGGAACAAGATTTCACTTATAAAATCTTTCTAATGACCAGTTCAAAACCTGAGCTTCCCACTAAGCATCCTTGAAATAAGTTTTATTTATTTATTTATTTTTGTTAGGCTGATACTTTCTTCTAGCAAGGGGTGATGTTTCTGATTGGCTTGCTTCTGTGCAAACAGATGAATGCAGTGTTCAATTACTGTGTGTTTTTAATCTTAGGTGGCTTTTTGAACTTTGGTTAGTTCAATGAATGGATAGCTGGTGGCAAGCTGGTTAGAGACAGCTGGCATTTATAGTCCTGTGCATCATTAAACATTGAATTCCAGCATTGTTAATTCAAAGGAGCTTGAGGTATGTTTGGTTCTGGAAAAAGAGGGGGAAAAGGGAGCAAGGAATTTTGGTGATACATCAGTTGTCCACGAGGCTTCCTGTTCCAGTGTACGTTGCAGCCCAGCACTTTTAAAACGTCTGAGAACTGCTGGCAGTTCTGCTGGTAGGCTCGTTTGCAAACCAATGTAAATTTACACATTCTTTGTATTGGTTGCCATACCATTAGAAATCTTACTGGTAAGAACTACGATTTTGTAGCCCACAGAAAAGGACCTACCACCAACCTAACAGTTCTCACATTTCCACTTGTATGCAGGACTTGTGTCGTAATGAGAAAATGCTGTTCTGTTTTTCATTAAGCTTACATTAAAACCAGTCAGCAAGAGGTGAACCTCTTTTACCTGATTCTGTTCAGTTTCTTTTTGGAAAATGTGTTGGGTACACTGGTAGAGTTGGAACTACAAAAGAATTAAAACAGTGTCATACACAGACAATGTGGTGGTTGTATCCAATCTTCAAACCCTAAGATTTAATTGCTTAATGGTAACTTGAGCAGCATCTGTCTTCCTGATAACATGCTTGATGCATGGGCAATCTGACCTTCTTACAGGTTGACACTGATAAGTCGTTTGTTCCAATTGAATATTAATGTCATTAACTCAAGGCACCAAGTACTGTTTGCTGCAGTTGATGGATGTCAAAACAACGTGAATGATAGCGAAGAGAAGATTTGAGAGCACTGAAATCACCCTTCTCTTTTGGGCTGATAACTCACCAAACTGCTTTCACTGGAGTGCAGTAGCACAGAAATTCAGAGCACTGCTCCTGAATAATTGCAAAAAGATTTGTGAAAGAGTTAGGCTTTTAGCGTTCTTATGGCATGGTTAAGTAGACGGGTGCTCGATCACTACTATAACAAGACAAAACTCTTTCTTGTTCACTTGATACCAGCTACATGATTGTCTCAAAACTACGGTCTCTGTATGTGGGTTTTTGTTTGGCTGGAATACATAAGGGAAGTGATTAACAGATTTTGAAGCGATGCTGCCACCACCTCCTGTTCTCTTGCCCTAAGATTCCTTGAGGTCATTTATTTTTCCTTATGTTTTAAGTCAACAATTTAATTTTCTCTTAAAGCAAACTTCAAGGGACCTCAAAAATGTGACTACCATAAGCTGAAATTTACAAGAGACTTACTATTTTTTTAATTTTTTTATTGCCAGAGCATCAAAAACAGAGTTGTTGGCAAAATTGTAGTATTTCCCAGTCATTTGTTTTTCTCTCATACTACAAATGTGATGGCTGACAGGCACTTCATACCTGTTCTATTTCACTTTTCACATTTTAATGCATATTATACAGTGTTTTTTGGGTTGTTTTGTTTTAGCAATTCCTATGACTGTATCAAGATCTTTTGCCTTTTTCTTTTAATTTTCAAAGCTTAAATTCATTGCACAGAACTGGGGGTTCTTAAACTGGAAATTTAGTCACCCTGGGGCCCAGAATGACTTGGGCCTTACACAATTTTCACTGCACTCTGGAGCATTATTTTCTGTGTTCATTCAATACAGAAGACAAATAGTGACTAGTTTTAGAGCTTAGGTGTCTAACATTGGATAAAATGCATGCCAGAAGCCTGGAAGACGCCTAACTCTGTCCTGTTTCTCCATACACCATCAGGCAAACTCTTCTAGATGCGCATGAATTTTTCTCTCTGAGCTCTGCAGAAGTAGATCCGTTATTTGACCAGATGTCTGCTCAGACTCAAAAGGATACTTTAATAGCGAGCATGGTTTGCTGCTCTCAGTGAACCGACTTTCTTGCAGAAGAGCAGGTTCAAAGTAACTGAAACGTATAAAAAAACAATCAGATAATTCCTCAAGTAGTTCAGTGTGAGGAACAAAAAACAACCAAACCAAACCAAAACAAAAACCAGAGAACACCTGAGATTAGCAAGAAAGTTAGAGACTGATACTTTTCACTGTATCACCTATTAGATGGGAGGAACTGATAGCTAGGATGAAGTCTCCTAAAGGTACCATTTGGCCCCCCCTGAGTTTCTGCTTTTGTCAGCTAAGAGTCTTCTGACTGGCTTAGTCAATCCTGAACAGTTTCATCTGTGAGAGGCTGATAGCAAGATTGCTTCTGAAGTAACTAGAGTAAGGATGAGAGAGATCACCAGCAAGAGATACAGATGTGAAGCTAGGAAGTGCCAGGAACAAGAAATCATGGCAATTACAGAATCTTAGAAACATGAATAGTTTGGGCTGGAAGGGACCTTCAGGATTTCCTGGTTCCAGCCCTGCTGCCACCTCCCACTGGATCAAGTTGCTCAAACCCCATCCAACCTGGCCTTGAATTATTAAGAGTGGAATTGCTCAAATTATTACAAGGACAGTGAGGTTTTGGTTTTAAAAGATAAACTACTTTTTCCGAATATATCTCAAAAGCTTAAGCAATTTCTTTGAGAATGATTTTAATTTAAATGAGATTTTTCTTTTGGTGGAGCGTCAGAACACAGCAGAGCAACTCTGTAGAATTTGCATGCTGATACAATTAGGCAGTAATCTGAAAGAATGCTTACAGAGTAATTTCTGTAAAACTGTAGCACTGATATCTGTCGATCTCAATAACACATGTTATTGCTTTGATTATTGCTTTGTGGCTAGCAGAAATGCCAACAAATGTCATTGCTTAAAAATAAGGCCGTGTGAAGCTAACATTTTTTTAAGCTTTAGGCTCTGAAACTTTATTCAGTATGCCTGGCTTTCAAAGATCTGATGGATATTAGCTAATTACCAGAGTAACCCTGTGAAATTTCATTATAGCTTCTTTTTAACTTTCTGTTTCTAGAGCTTCTTGCAGTGAAGAGGAAAAGGGGCAGGCCAAAAGGGTCTACTAAGAAGTTCTGTGCAGACGAAGATGTGGCAGACAGTAACTCTACTCCAAATGAAGAAACTCAGCCGGGGACAGAAGAAGGACCAGAACCGACTGAAGTCTCGCCGGGCAGCTTGGAATGTAGGAAATGCAATCGGAAGTTCTCTAACACCCGACAGCTGAGGAAGCATATCTGCATTATTGTGCTAAATGAAGGAGAAGAAGACGGAGACGGAGGTAAGAAAATACCCAATAAAAAGGCACAAAGTGAACCAGCGTGTTTCTATCATGTAGCTTGACCAGTAACAACTTGTAAGCCCTAGTGTTAATTTTCAATGGAAAGGAATTGTCTGTTTCTTTTAACAGAAAAACCATGTTGAAGCACAACTGAGAATATAATTAGACAAGATTATTTTTTTTCGGAAAAGTCAAAATGTTTCTTGCACTACATTTATTGCATTATAGTTGTCTTAAACTCACTGAAATGCTTATTTCAGATAAGAAACTGCTCTGTTTCTCAGAGGATTACACTTTCAAATGAGAAGTGATAGGGACCACAAAGGTGAGGATCATCCATCGGTGAAAAAGGAGGACTCCTTAGAAATGTTTCTGTCATGCACCCTGGGAAACCTGAATTCTGTTCTTTTCTTTTGTTGGATCCAAAAAGTGCCTTCCAGGGTGGCTTGATTTAATGTATGAAAAATAACGCAAAACTCACATTTCTATTTTACCAAAGTTAATATGGATTATTGTCTTTGAATTACAAGAATTCTCTGTTATCTTTAAGATGGGTTTAAATATACTCAACCTCTCAAAAGTTTTAAAAAGAAAATGGTGAAAATTCATTTAATTTTTCTCCTAAGTGAATGTCACATGAATACAAAATAATACAGTAGCCCAAGTTATCTAAACTTATATGAGCTTTGTGTTTATGTTAAAATGAGCTTGTTTTTTCTTTAGCTATAGTTGCATTGCATGCTATCTTGTTGGTTCTACTTACAGACAAAATTTGCCTTTGATTTTTCCCCAGTTTTCTATTACTCCTTTGTGTCGACTCCATCATTATGGTGCACAATTAGTCCAAGCCCATTTTGCTTCCAGTGTGTTGTAGAATTTAACTTCTGCAGTTAACAATATAACAGGCTTAGAATATGTTGACAGAGCACAGAAACTCTTGCTTTCATAAATTACCTGATTTTTTTTTTTCTTTTACTGTCCAATTATTGGTTGGAATCCAATTATTGGTTGGATTTTTCAGGTACAGGTAGAGACGTTTGCTCCAGCAGTCTCATCTCGGGCATCCCAAGAGTCAGTGCCCTTTGCTGTTTATCTGTGCTAGGTACAATCTTATCATTTGCATTATTTTTTCAGTGTTGCCTTTTCTAAGTGTCCTTCTAAAATAAAATCAAATCAGACTGTAAGCTCAAATTAGCTATTCTTTACCTGTTATGTCATTAGAGCTGCTAAATCTTACCTGGATCCATTATGCCAGAGAACCCACTGCCAGATTTTTCAAAGCAAATTGCTCAGTCCTTTTCCTTTAAAAAAGAAAACAGCCTCAATTTTATGGGAATGGAACATTTTTATTTACTTTCTGGCAAAAGCAAAACTATCAAGAAAAATGTCATTCTGGCAGAGCGAATAACGAGGGCTTTCGGTTGTTGGCGATTAGTGCAGCTAGAATGTGACCAGCCCAAAGCTTCATACTTTGGTGGCTAACTGTAATACTACTGGGGGCTCGTTTTTATCCTGAAGGGATGATTGTTCTTGGATTACACCTGGAAAATTTTGTCTTCAGCCATCTACTGATAACCGACCCATCGGAGGGAAACTTCTCATCTCTGGTTTTGCCACATGAACTGCTTGGCAAAACTTTGCAATTTCTGTATGTGTAGATAAAAGTAGCATGCATGTTGTTGTTATCCTTTAAGGAAATGCGATCACGTTGAGTAGCTCAAAACTTTTAATGCACGTACAAGCCCAATATGGTCTACACCGAGGATTGTTGGTTATAGCTTTGTTGCTTTACCAGCTCAGAAAATACATTCTTCAAACCTGGGGCTTTTGGAGTTGTGTTATTGTCAGACTCGATTTTCATTACAAAGAAAGTTTTGAGGACGATGGGCAAAACTTCTAAAAGTGAACAAAAAAGGCTAAAATTAAACAGGCAAACAAATAATGTAATTGTAAATGCCTTTTTATTATCTGTTCATGTTATTTCATGGGGACCTGTTCATACTTAAAATTACTTGCAACAATTTGCCAAGATCCTAAGTTGTTGACAGAGCCTGTGAGCTAGAGGTTTCACCCATATCAGTCACGATGAAAGCTGCTAAGCTCATTAATTTATTTAAGTGGGTTACAAAGCTGTCTGGTTTTCTACGTGTCAGTATGTTCGGAGTTAATGAGTTTGGGAGATTACTGCACTGTCTGAAATGGTGCCGCTTCGGATTGTTTCTCAAACCTGATCCTGCTTTTCCTTGGCTGCCATCTTGCTGTATAATTCTGATAAGCGGTTATTAATAATTAACCTCTTGCATAAGGTTCATAATTTAGAAATCTTCATGTCTGCAGTCAGATTATTCTTATTTGGTGTGAGTCTTAAGCAGCAGGCTAACTAGATGATATGAAAATTGCTTATACATCTAGGCAGTCGTATCATTCTTCTCAGCAGCTCTGCTGTATCTCTTTGGAGACAGAGGACCACAAATACAAGTGATGTTCAAAAAGCAAGAGCGTCCTTGATTTAGGCAGTGGCGTAAACATATTTATTTTGCTTGTGTTTTTTTTTGGGTGTATAATGTTCGAAACATATTTCAGTTACTTGAATAGATGTGATCGACACCAACATTTTCTGGACTAAAGTGTCTATGAGACAAAAACTTATTGAAATCACACGTTTTGGTGTGTATGAGAAAAGCGGGACTGAAACTTCTGATTTGATGATGAAACTTCTGATTTGATGACATTTCTCTCTTGCTGGAGTTCTAAGAGCTGGGTGCAGAATTTTGCTGAGGCTCTTCGAAGCTTTCAGAATTAAAATATCCTCTCTCATTTCTGACAGAACAGTTGACCAATAGATGGCTAAAATCATAAGGATCTCTGACAGCAAGTTCTTCTGTAACTTTTGGCCTCTTGCCTAATACGTATGGGTTGTTCTTCCCCTTTCATATCCAATGTTTAAGCTTTTGCCATTCCAACTTGAAATTAGTTTTATCTGTTTCTTGGATTCTTGGAAGAAACTGATATTCTTGGATATCAGTTTCTGCTTCTTGGATTTTTATTCTATTTTCATCTGCTTTCTCATGTTTTTAGTTTCTTGCAGAGTTTATCACTATGGATATCTAATCAAGTACTGGGATTGGCTGGGATGGAATTTGTTTTCTTCATATGGTGCAGCATTTTAGATTTGTGACCAAAATAATGCTGATAATACACTAATGTTTTAGCTATTGCCAAAATAGGCTAAATATTGAGATGGTACATATTGATATTCTCTGTGATATTCTTCACTGAGAGAAACCTAATAAGCATAGTAACCTGAAGGTGAAGTTACGAGATCAGGCAAGGTTTCCAAATAATAAAATTTGCTGCTTTTTAGAGATCCCTAAGGGAGATGTTGAAACTTATCATAATAGATGTCTAAAATTGCAATGGATAAACAACTATAAAACTGTATGGAAACATCAGCACGTATTGGGCTGAGAAATAACTGGTGAATGTAATTGGCCTCTGCTGCTGTTTTGTGTCTGGGATCAGCGAGCCACATTGTGGATCCACACTGTGAGATCAGTTTCTCACTGAGGTGGTCTCCCCTCTTTTTCAGAAGTCACCAAGCCTCACTGGTTACTGAAATCCTCCGTGCAGCTCATTTACTGCCTTGATGAGTACTAGTTGCCTTCACCTTGTGGTCCCCTTCAGTGAAACAGCAAGAAAAAGAGTGTGTTCATTTCTCTGCACAGGATTAAAAATGTCCATTTTTTTTTTTTAAAAATGCCCCATATACGCACTCAGTAAACGTACATGTATACACACGCACGTTTCCTAGAGGACTTCTCTGCCTAAGAAAGTTGCTATGATTTAAGCAGAGCTATTTGAACGTTTATTTTTGTTTCTATTGATTAAGCCAAATTGAGGGTTTGGTTAATGGGCTGGCAGGAGGGACTGCCATCCATTCTTTTTGTCCTAAAACAAAACTGGATGAGTTGAGAATCTGCCTGAACAGTCAAAAAATGGAGCTGCCAGAGCTTGTACCTCCAGGATGGGATAGGTTTGAGCGTTTTGGCTGTTGCTGGATTGGATCAGTTCCCCAGCAGCTGCCTCTACACTCTCGCTTAGAGAGAGAGGCAACAGGTAATTAATTTAACCTGCCTCCCTTTCCCACACTGCAGCACACACAAATCTCTGGCAGGTACCAGAGTGGACATCTGATGGCTGGGGAATGGGATTTGGGTGGTGAACAGATCTCAGCGGTGGTCAGCCTATAGATTCTCTTCTCTGGAATAAACCACCTTGAGCTAATTAAAAGGATTTTTAATCTTGATTAAACAAGTGCCTTGATTAAACAAGTTTTGTGTCAAAGCAGAGAGGCTTACATCAGTTCAAGTTCATTATTTAAAGCGGTTTGGGTCAAAGAGCACAACTTTTAATGTTAAATAATTAGCATATTCAAGCAGTCTAAGAATTCCTCTGATTATTACCACCTCTCCATTGTGCATCTTAACAGACATCGTAAGTTTTTCTGACCTACCTGTTAAAACTAGCTTCAGGTGGTTCTCCTGCTGCTCAGATCTTATTGGAGACAGTCCAGATATTCTTTTAGAAACTTTGAAGAGATTCATAGTGAATTAAGAGCCTGTGTCAATTCTTAAGAAGTGGCACTTTTAGCCTTAGTTTAAAATATTTTTGCCATCAACTGGATTCTCATTTACATGAATTCTCTCTGTGAGTAGTGTGTCAACTTGTGCAGGAGAAACATTGCATGTGCTCATTTTGAATGACCAGTTCACTCCTTTTTTTTTTTTTTTTCACAAGCTACGCTCTTGCTGCTATGAAATACCAGTACACTTTAGGGGGAAGAATAATAATTTGAATGAAGAGCAGTTTAAAAACATACCAATTAGGAATGTGTAGCTGTGCCTGCACAGTGTCGTACATCCAATTATGAAGGCAGAGAGCAGTACTTGCAGTTAAGGACTCGGACTGAAGGAGGGGACAGATGAACAGCCAAAGTCGACAGGACTCTGAAGGTTCTGGTTTGTTCAGAGTCGACAGGAGTTTTCCTCATCAACGCAGACACAACCGTTCCTTAAACATGTCACAAGGCGCAGGCACCGTGTTACGTTTCTTGCACAAACACAGCCGACATTCAAAATGCCTGTCGCTAGCTAGGGAAGGTCAGGTTATTAGTCTGTTGAAGTGCCAGCTGACAAGGTGCTAAGCTGACTGCTTACCAAGAGAGGCACAGTGGGGCAGTTTGTCTAAATAAATCTGTTTATGAGCAAGCAAAGACTCTTACCACTTGGAGGAAGTTTGCATAGCTATTCTGAGTTGCGTACACTTCATCTGTTCTAAATCTTCCTAAAGTCATTCCCAGATGTTCCTTTATAATACACTAAGAATAGTAACAGGTCAATTGCACTAGTTGTGAAAGATAAAACACCGGTATTTGACTCCCAACCAGTGGAAACAGTCAAGTAATTTTTTTTCCAGGAAGACATCTACATTACTGAGGTGGAAAAGCATCCTGTATTGTGGCAAGGCACTGTGAGCCCAGGGGTCAAAGCTTTTTGATACTAAACATGCAAAATATCAAATCATTTTTTTTTTCTAAAACTGTCACTAACCTGCTGTCCACTGAATATAAGGAATGTAATTAACCTAATCAATTTCTGTATTGGTTGTTTACCAGGACATAAAATAGCCCCAGCGAAACAGTTCAATAGGCAGCCTTCATGTGTATTCTGGTTCTCTATGAGAAGACATTTTTCTGCTGGTGGCCCCGTCCTGCTCGGAGATTTGTGAAGATCTGTTGTTGTTAGAAAACTAATGGAGGCTGTTTCACAAAGGAAATGTGGAAAAATGTTGTTTAGCCCCACCCTGCTTTCATCCCACAAAAAAACCACTGCACAAGTAGTTTCTTGCTTATTTCTTTATATTCAAATATAAAGGGGTTATTTCTTTACATTCAAACATCCCTTTCAAGTTTTACTGTCAAATAGTGCTGTCAGAATGACTTGGTTTCAAGATCAGTCAGTAACTATGTTAAGGATCTAAATGGATACATAATAAGACCCTTTACACCATAGCAGGAATATCTTCTAAAACCACAGAAATCTATAGAGAAAAAGGTAGTTGAGGAGAGGAACATATTAAGCATTTTTTCTAATGAAATCTAAGCTAACTCCTACACACCTTGTTTTCTTCTGTGTGTTTTTTGCTTGTTTGTTTTTAAATCTGCTTAGAGGACTTGTAGTTTACACTGTTTACGTGGTCCTAACTATGCTACTTCGGTTTGTGCTTAGCTTTTTTTTTTTTTTTAACTGTCTTCTTCCCCTAATCCCTTGTTCCAAGACCATGGGAGACCAGCATCTCAGCTGCGTGTTAACAGAATACAGAATTAAAACACAGCCATTTCCCTGCATCACATCTTGCTGCCGCTTTTGCTATTTGCATGTCATAAACAACTCAACACACTGCAGCTTCTGCTGCTACGGCTTTATATTTATATACTGTTTCCCTATCTCAGCAGAGCAGCTACAGCACGTTATGAATATACATTGAATGACTTACTCTGGAGATTGTGTCAGCTGCTTCAGATTCAGAAAAAAACCTTCTGAAATTCACTGGGTTCATTTATAATTTTCTTTCTTCAATCAGTTTTTGCTTTCCTTACTCATTACCTCTGGAATATTTGCATAATGCCTTAATTTGCCATGAGAGTTTTCTCTAGCCTGCATTTCCTACCACTTCATCTAATAGAAAGTAAGTTCTGGGTATAAACTTCCAACCCTTTTTTTTTTTTTTTTTTTTTTTTTAATTCTTTCTACTGCTAATTCCTTATTTATAAGCAGTTTAAAAATTTCAGTAAGGAATGCCTCGTTTGCTGTACAGAAAAAGAACTTCAAGGAAGAACTGAGTTAATTTCTAATGATTTGTTATTTCAGATGAGTATTTTGAGTACAACTGTTGCGTTGCTTTCTGGTTAACAGGTCCAAAAGTTACCCAATTTGAGAAGATGAAGACATTCTGAATAGCAAAGGATAGGGGATAGTTTAGAAGCGCAGGCCTTTAAACGTCAGAGTTTTATGGGTCAGGAGTTAGACAGAACCAAAGAAACTGTTTTTAACCTTAGTTTTTCTCAGATCTGTACTGAAACAGAAAAGTACATTTCTGGTTATTGATTTAGTGTAACTGTAGGGAAAAAGCCTAATCCTAAGAGATTGTTGAAACGCTTTCCATTAAGTAAGATGCATAATGAATCAGGTACCAGGAGAAATAATCCTACAGTCACTGTTACAGTGACATACAGAAAGAATCACAGAATCACAGAATTTCTAGGTTGGAAGAGACCTCAAGATCATCGAGTCCAACCTCTAACCTAACACTAACAGTCCCCACTAAACCATATCCCTAAGCTCTACGAAGAAGAAAAACAATTTGTTCTTTCATGATAAAATCATAAGACATTATACCAAGTTTGTAGAATTTTCACAAAAATCCACAATAATTTAAAGATCATTTAGGAACGCAAGTGTTTCTGGGAGTCCAGTTTTTGTTTTTCTCTTTGTTCTCTATTTGTGGAAGCATCACACTGGGTTCATTAAGGAGGGGAAAAGAGGTTTCCCTTTAGGGACTCACGCAGCACATCTTGTTTTGATTACATACAGGTCTTTCTACAGCAGCATGAATTTTCTCCTAATTCTTTTTGTAGCAGTAGTGACTGTGTACCTGCATTGCTTTCGTACGTAGTTATATATGTATTTTTTTGGTGTTTGCTCTTTAGGTAATGATTCTGACGTTGACCTTGACAGGAAGGAAGATGAGCGAGAAAAAACTCCAAAGAGGCCCAGAGTGCAGAAGACAGAGAGAACTCCATCAACTAAGGAGACTGAGCAGGTTCCAGGAGCTAAAAATCCTATTATAAGCGTGGTTTTGACAGCCCATGAAGCTATTCCAGGTAATCAGAATCACCAATTAGTTAATTTATTTATTTATTTAATGCTGATACTATATAAAAGAGACATCAGTCTAAGACTGAACTGCTTGGACTGTATATTATCTGAAAAAATCACGTATTTAGTATTATTTGGTCATCTTGATTCAGAATCTCCGCATCTGGCAGCTACATCATTTTAGAACTACCATTACATTTCTTCATAGGTGTGAGAAACGCTGGGAAAGAAAGGACTTTGTGGACCTGGGTTCATTTATCTGCATTAATATCAGTTGTGGTTAGGCTGTGAATGGTTTTAAAGAAGAAACTGAAAATATCAGTGAGCAAAGAAAAGGAAAATATTTCCTCTAATATGTTTGTTTATTTCAGCTCTTGATTTATGTATCTTTTTATGAGAAATATAAAATTGATTATGAAAACACAAATAGCTTAGAATATACATAACTTAATATTTATGCTTAGAAATAGATTGACAAAATATGTACATATATTTGAAAATCAAAGTTCCTGTGTAGTGGTTAAAGGATTCTTCATAACTTCCTCTAGTGCCTTTTAATCAAAGGATTTTGGAACGATTTTAAAGGTTGGATTTTAAACCTAGACTTGTTTTGTCTGCTGATATAAACCAGGTACTCACCTGACTGACAAAATGCCTTTTTAATAGTTTTGTGCATTATTTTCACCTTTGTAGCCTTTGGCATTCTTTGTTGCTAACAGTTGTGGATAGTTGTTTTGCCTACAGATCTCAGAGCATTTGGAATGCATTTATTTCTTTTAATGTTGTGGGTTGGAACATACCTGGATTTTCTGTGTTCTCTGTCTTTTCATAATGATATCTGTGATATGTTTGGGCTTTGTTTTTTAAGATTAATTTCTCATTGCAATGGTAGAGGATGCTGGATGAGCTACAGATGTCCTGTGTGCTTAGAAGGGAAGTAAGAAACACTTTCAAATTCTTTTTTTTTGAGAAACATTATACAGGATTTGGACTTACACTGACCTGTTTTAAAAAAAAATGGTTTCCCGATATTGTAAATATGGGGGAAGCTAGAGGAGAACCTGTGGGCACTGGAACCACGGAAACCTGGCTTTGCAGTGGTTTGAGTTCTGTGCTGCTTCATTTTGCTAACCACAGGCGCGTTCTCCTTGTGTGATGTAACTCTGGGCATCGCTAGGAACAGCTCCTTTGGTCAGAGGGGAACACGTGATGGCTGGTTAAGGGGCTCACTTGGTGTTGGTTAATGGATTTGCACACGCGTCATCCCTTCCTCAGGGCTTTTGGGAAGAGCTGTAATTTGGTTCTTCTCTATCCAGGTCCTACATTTTATGAACACAGTAAGAATTTTTATCTTTGAGATCTCTACCTTTCTGTCAAGGACTAGAACAAAGTTTCAAGAGGAGAAGGAAAGACATGGCAGACAGTGCCCAAACAGGCAAATCATGGTAAATACAGACAGCGAAGAAAATACAGTAAGCATGTGCAGAGAGAAAGGAAATGAAAATTTAGGGATGATTGTTACCTTAATTGCTACCTCATAAATTTTTTCTCTGGACAACAAAAAGTTTCTCTTTTCCTTACACATAGGCTTTTTGAATGACTCAAAATATTAAAAACAACTTCAGCTTTGGAGCTATTTGTACATAGTACATGTTGTATTCTCAAAGGCTGTAATGAATTGAAGGGAAATTGACAGCCAGGTGTGAATTTGCAGCTCTTTTTGAAAGTCCTTTAATTTAGTTGATTGACAATCAGTAATCTGACTTCCTTGGAAGTTCCCAGGTAGAATGTATACAATAAGAAAGCCATTGCTGTTACAGCAGTTACGAATTATCATCCAAGTTTTCAGCACTTGTACATTCTGGAAGATATTAGCTAAGTGGTTAATTCTTTGAAGACTCAGGAAAATGCTTCATTTAGTGTAATTATTTTTACTTTGTTTTTAATTGATTACTCTTCTGTCATTAATTTTGTCATTAATTTCCATTAATCACCATTGTGTGATAGTCTAACTATTGTGTTGTCGTAACTCCTGGGCTGTTCCCCCTCCTCACTAGTGCTCTTATGTCTGAAATTTGACTTCCAGAAGACATTTCATAGCTTTCCATTCCATTTCTTTCCCCTGGAGATTTATCACCTGCTGAAGAATCGAGTTATTTCTTTACACTGCTTTTAATGATTGTAAATAGACGAAACACTTCCCACCTCTCCCCTGCTTTCTGTGTGTTAATCATCTGTAAAAGTAGGTTGAAAAGAAAAGTTAACTTTCTGCAAGCAGTAGCATTCTGTGGCCACCTGTTCTCTAGCATTAAAGGTGCACAGAAATCCCCTTTTCATGCACAATACACTACGATCTTGTTGAAGATCTGTAAACATCATATCAAATAGAAAAATAAAGAAGCCTTTAAGAATTAGTTGGATTTTATCCACAGCACAGAGGAAATCCTACTCAGACTGCATGTCTCCCTTCTTAACTAAAAGATGCTTGTTGGAGTGTTACATTAACTGTTTGCTTTAATTTCACTTTACATTATGTAGGTCTGGGACACTGCTCCACATCATGTGTTCAATAGGTTATGACTAAATTGATCTCTTCAAAATCCCTTTGAACAAACAAATCGGCTTCTAACAACTCAGAAAATACACTCAGACAAGATTGATTTTTTATTTTCCCCGTGCTCCTTTTTTGTAGTGTTTTCTTGGGAGGCACGTGAAAGGTAACAGGTTTACAGCTTTTGGGATTGGAAAGCTTGCATTAGCCCACCAAGTACAGTCTGAGTAGACGTAGTAGGTATTTCTTCCTGTGCAGGCTCTGAATTACCTTCAGCCATCGCTGAAGGGACCATAAATCCTTGAAGAGAGGGAAAGTTGCGCTTATGAACGTGTAGGTTGTGGATCAGGTTAAATGGAGCACAGGTGGGTTTTGTTTTCAAGTACTGCAAGAAAGAATGAGGGTAAATAAGTATAATTATATGCACGTCTAGAAATGCTTTGTTTTGAATGACAGATACTCATGTTCATAGCCTGTTTTTAAGAACCAGTGAGTAAACTCCGTGCCAAATACTCAATCTTCTGTATTTAATTTACCATATATAAATTCTGTAGGCATCTGAAACCAATTTTATTATTCATGCTCAATTAGTGTGATTCAGAAGAGATTCTACTTTTAATGTTTACTTTCTTGTTTATTCAAGTCCTGTAATATTTAAAAAATTCAGCTTGTTACTGGGAGAGATGCCTTATGTTCCTGTAAAGATGGAAAATGGCAACGTTTTTTGGTGAGGCTCTCTTTGCCAAATCCATGAAACTTTCGCTCATTAGCAACTCGATTTCTAAAGGCGTTGACGTTTTTCTCCTGCAAATTCTTAACACAAGGCTCTGCAGGTTCTTCTCTCCCCAGCTTCAGCTGATGAACAACTATCCCTAAAAGGCCAACTGCATTCTCATTGTGCTGTAATCTTACAGATGCTTGGATCCTTCTCCCGTGAAGGTGTTGTGAAGTGGGAAGAAGCGGAAGAATGTATTTTTGCTTAATATTTTGGGACCAAGTGACAATGTAAACTCTTCCTGTTAAACTAGTAACAGTGCTTTTTGCTGAAAATGGCCTTTCTTTTGTAGCTCACAGAACTATGGCTTTAGGCTTATGACATGTCTACATGGTTTAAATATCCTACTGTTGCCAAAGGAGCTTTCCTGCTCGTCTCTCTTATTTCCCAGTTCACTTTTTCTTTCCGGTACCAGCACTTGTGCTTGTGTCAGCCTGCAGCAAGCTGATTCAAAAGCTGCTAAAATAAATCTACAAACACGAACATATTCATTTTCCTCTATCAGAGATTTTTTGTTTTTCTACCAGTTCTGCTTACTGAGCCATTGCACGCTGGGGCCACGGAAGTGTCAAAAGTATGAAGAAGGAAAGCGGTGACAAAATGAATCTTCCAGGGGTAAGACTAGGCTTGGGACTAAGCCTTTTTAAAGTAGCCGAGTCAGGCCCTTAAGTTATTAAGCCCAGTATGTGTAGACTGCTGTCACCAAGGCAGCGCTATCTTCCTCTCCCTCCCCAGCCCCTAGCCACAGATTCCTGTCCTTTGGCCCATTATACATGTTTACACATTTGTGAGGTAAACCAAGTCAGTAACCTAATCATTTCCAGGAGGGGAGAGCTGGTTTACACTTCAGCCAGATCCCTCCTCTGCTTTTCTGAATCTTCATGAACCCCCGTCCTGGCGCTTTTAACGTGTCAAGAACATGGAGCTGAGTGAAGGGCTAGAGAAAAGAAATGAGCCTTATGTTGATTTAAAGCAAATGTGAAATTAAGCAAGGTTAGGAAAATTTACACTTTCACCTCAATGAAAGTCACCTACAGGTGTCTTGGATGGAAGGATTTAGCTAAGCCTGCTAGTGGCCAGCTGCGTTGAAAGGTATAATCTTCATCCCAGCAGATGTAGCTCTGTGTTTCTATTTCTTTTTCAGAGTTAAAATGTGTTTAACCTTTTTATTATTAGAATGATTAAAGATGATTTTGCCTTTTTTATGCTTTATTTTGGAGGTGGAAGGTAGGTTTTCATGGGGAACAGTGGAACTTAGGGTTAATTTCTGTTGGTTTCATTTTCAGATTGTTTTACCAGGGGCCATGCACATTTGGAACACGTTCCTTAGGAGGGTATTACAGAAACTGAAAGAAATTCAAAAAGAGATTGTAAGAAACAGATACTCACTTCATCCCCTTCAGTTATTTCCTGTACATGGGTACCTACACGGTGAAGTCTTTTTAAACTTAAAATTAAAAAAAAAATAAAAAAGTCATAGCTTAAAGGCTGGTCTAGTCAGATGAGGCAGCTTGCAGTATTCCCATAGGAAAGAAGTGAGAACCTTACTGTGCATGGCCTCCAAGAGCTGGGAACTGCTTCTGGATCATCATATTTAATACATATCTATTAATTTGTCTAAATCCCTATGTGAATATATTTGTATTTTCAGGCTCTGTAAGATCCTGCAGTAGTTGTTCCATAATTTAATTACATACTGGGTGAAACTGTACATACTATTGTTCCACCTTAAGCCTGCTGACTGCTTATATCTTTGAAGTGCTTCTTGTGCATGGTTTTTGAGACAGAGGATTATTCACACTTTTGTCATGGTATTCCTAGTTTTAGAGGTCTTTCTGATATTCCTCTTCCAGTTATCTCACTTCCAAGCTGAAGGTCTCTGAGCTATTTATCCCTTTTCCAAGGGAAATTCTTCTGATTTTGTTTTTGTTCCTGGTTTATAGTTTTTCTATAGCTGTTTTCTTTTTTTCTGACAGTACATGAAATTGCAGGAGGTTCACAGAACTTAGTTGTATAGTAGCAGGAATTTAATGTCATCTGTTTTACTTCTGCTCCTTTCTAATAATTCCTTCCGCTAGATTACCTTGTAGACCGCTGATGAGCCTTGTTAAAGGAGAGCTCTGTAGCAAGGCCAAGCTGCCTTTTTCTAAGGGACAGTGTCAGAGATTAGAGGTCATCATCACTGAGTTTGAGCCAGAGGTAAGGCACGCTGGGTAACACTTGTCTGTAGAAGTAGCTGTCAGAATGTCATGAGAAACTCAAACCTTACTACCCTTAAAACAAGTTAGATGATATTGTCTGAAAAGAAAGCAAAAGGAAACTAAAGTTAATTATAAGTTCAAAATAAAATAGATATGAAGGAGATGACGCTACAGGAAGGAGTTTTGGAAAGGTATGTTCAGTGCACTTGACTTTTTTGTGTATCTGTATGCTCTTAATAATGTAAAATAAGTGTTCAGGGAGCAGTTATGAAAATGTTTGCCTTTGTTAGCATGTAATATTTTCAATGGGTAGTGGATTCACTACCACTTACGTTGGGTAGAGCCTTGAAATCAAGTTTCACTTGCTGGGTGTCTTAGTCATTAGATTATGAGCAGAGGATCATAGAATCATCTCGACATCATCTATGTTTGTGGACTCTGTTAACCACGTAGGGAATTTAGTGCTAGGATGACCTGGACTGTTCTGTCCACTCCAGGTATGCGAAATGCTGGCGAGGCAGTACTTATCCAGCTCGCCTAATTTAAGTGATTAACATTTTACACTGGTAGCACAAAAGTCAACAGTTCAACAGCTCGTTCAGGAAACCATCGAACATCCTGAAAGGCAGAAGGGCACAGAGGAGGTTCAGTGAAGAGCGTTTAATGAGGATCCTTGTCTCATGTGCAGGAAAGGGGAGGCTGGAAAGAGATAGCCAAGCTTATAGAGCATTCAAGATCTATTTTCTTTCAACTGAATTGTTCTAAATGAAGAAGACTTTGGTTCTATTTTTGAAATAATAAAGTAGGGTGATATTGCTGTGGTGTCTAATATCAGCGTTACCTTTCTTCCACCAAACCCACTGATGGAAGCACATCCCCTGTGCTGTTGAGCCAAGCTCCCATCTCCCAGGGCCATGATGGTGTGAGCCGTGAGGAGCAGCCCGGGCGTCTGGGAGAGAGGAGAGGTGGGGACAGGAAGAACAGTAACAAAAAATGCCTTGGTGACATTCCATTTGAAAACCTGGAAGTCGGATTCTGTTCAACTGGCAGAATCTCTGCTACAGAAAATAAAACATCATTAAAAAATCAGTAGTCAAAAAGGCCATTTTTAGATGCAGTCAGTTCGGTGAGCAACAGAGCTAAACACAGTCTCTTCATCTGCAGGGTTTGCTGGTGCCCCATCTGATATCAAAGCTTATGTACTCTCCAAGTGCCTCTTCTCAAAATACCTTCAGCTCCCACTTTAAATCACTATGAGGGACCCATGGGATCTCCAGCTTTCTCCTTTGTCTCTGTTACAACACTCGTGTAATGCCCATGAGTCTTTCATGCATGCTGTTGGGCAGCCCCCACCTGCCCCACCTGTTCCTGGTTTTCCTGCATACCACAGGCGTGGTTCCCCCCCCC